>NC_050518.1:248409-252169 GCF_002922805.2 Oryzias melastigma
GTAAACTTACATCAATACATTTATTTTTGATTGTTCTGTTAAGTTTCTAACGGACCTCTATTATTACAGAGTTATAACAATTCATGAACTATTATAAAACATGACTTTATATTTAAAGACCCACTTCAATGAAAATCATGGTTTTTAACACTTTCTTGTTTTTCTGATTATCGGGGATATCTATAAAGAAAATTAAGCTTAAAATTGCATTTCTGGGTATTCATTTATTCAGATTATTGTGAACCAGGAAGATTGATACAATACTGAGAACACAGGTTTTTAGAGGATTACTCAGAAATGTGTGAACGGATAAAAATAGTGCTATGGGGTTCCTTATGGTGAGGATTGAACAGTATAATACACTTAAACGATCAAAAAGTTGATGTTTCATGTTATAGCCCCTTTGAATGTTTCTTGAATTACCAAAAGAAAATCACCATGAATGTGCCTGGATAAAAGCAACTTGTTTATGAGATACAGCTGCAGTGCTTAATGTTCTGATCATTAAAGAACAAGTATTTTACTATTTTAATTTTGTGAAAAATGTATTAATATTCAGATCATTAAGTCTTAATTTACAAAAAATAGTGAAATATTTTCTGGTACTTTCCTGGGAATTATTGGGATAAACATCATGTCATGACGTGCATTGCAATTCGTATCATACTGCCAGACTCTTACCAAAACACACCCTTACTGCAAATGTTTTATTTTTCTGTCTGACTTAAGAACAGCAAGTAAGAACCGCCAGCCCTAAATCTTGACTCTTTTATAATTTAATATTTTTTCTGTCCGGAATGATTTCCAGAATGTGAATTATTCTGTGCAGCCCATGTTAAAGGTCTGACATCGCCTCACTCGTCTGTGGATTAGCTTTAGGTTGAATCACTGATTAAGCAGCTCAGTGGGTCTTAAAGCTGAGCGGACCCGCCTGAAACATACCCGAGGATGAGCCGACATCTGCGTCACTACAAGACTTCACCAGCCTGCCGTTGACCTGCTCGTGTTCTGCATCCTCCTCCTGCCCGTCCTGGAGGTCCTGACCCACTTCGATGGGTGGAGCCAGTCTTTGGGATGACACGCTCTGCGGGTCGTCTGCTTGATGCTGCAGCTTCTACAAAAACGACACAGACGGTTTGAGGAAGAGTTTGTTGCAGACCGCCCACAGCTGCATGGAAACAAAAGCGTGTTCTGCAGCTACTTGTTTGTGCAGCGACGAGACAGAGTCCAGGCCTGATGGTGCAGAGGAAGCTGGCGGGGGAGCCCCACAAAAGTCCTCGTCCTCTTCATCATCAATGTCCCAAGCATCGTTGGTGCTGCGAGCAAACTCGTGGAAGCTTGAAGCTTTTTTAGTCTTGACATTGTTGATCTTGGGTTTTGTGTCTTTGAGATACCTGCAGAGAAGCAGAAAGAGAGACTGAATGATGCTGACATGCACAGGCGCCTGATCCACCAACATTCTCAAGGAAGGAAAATGCAAAAACGACAACGGGGGCTCCAACAGACGGCTGACATCTGTTCACACCTGCACAGAACGAATGCATGCGCGTGCCAGAAGGATGTGAAGCATGCACAATCACAGCTGGAGCCGATGCTCATTTATGAACCATGCAGCTCACGTGCACACTTACGTGCGCCGCAAACGGGGATCGAGAGGCGGATGCTGTGCTCCATAAACTGGCCGCACACTGTGGAAGATAGCGTGAAAAGATGTGACAGCCTGAAGAACAACACCTGCAGCTCCTCAGACGCCAAGCGCTTGGAAAATCTGCCGACTCAGAGGATGTCTTTGTGAAAACACTTTCATGCGATTGAGTAATTAAACACAGTCAAACCCAGCAGACTGCATTTTGTCAGGAGCTGAACCCTCTGAGTGAAAGATGTTCTCCTCCAATTATTTAATTCATATCATAATTAGAGGTTACTAAAATGATTTATAGTGTTCATTTTGAAAGATCCAATTCACTGACCAAAAATTGATCCAGGACATCTTTAGCTAAAATTCCTAAACAGCCTGAGATGTTTCTGTCTGCTGCTGTGGGACGTGTGCAAAAGGGACCTGGACTGTCAGAATTGTGAGAAATGAAAGAGGTCGTTGGAGACAGTGATTGTATTGTGCTAAAAAAACATAACAGTGAGTGACTTACTTAAAACTTCTCCATCTGTGTAAAATTCAAAATATTTCCACACATTGAACCGTTGGCTTGATAATGATTTGTTCTGTGTTTTCACATACAGGAAGAGTAAATCAGATTTCATTTAACATCTTTAAGTTATTGCAAAAAAAAAACCTTCTGTGCCTCAATCCAAATGCTATTTTCTCAATATAAATAAAATCTATTTATTTCACTTGAAAATAAATTTTATAATAGTATACTTTAGTGGTCTGCAACTTTCAACCCTTAAAGAGCCATTTGGGTCAATCTCTCATAACCCAGTCGGACCCACAAAGTTTTTAGAAAATTAAGACATTGATTTGTATGTTTTAGTTACTATTTTTATAAATGTAAACAAACTGTTGTTTTTTTTTGTTTAAATAAAACTTAAATAAAAAGTAGAAGTTTTTTAAAATATGAAATACTTTATAACTTTCGACAGAAGTTTGACAGAACTTCCTTTCAAAGTAAAAGCCTCTGTGTCACATAGAATCATCTCAATGCAGCAAAAGTAGTAGGAGGTGTTAGGTCTGCAGTAATGTAAAAAAAAAAAAAAAGAAATCTAGATGGTGCATCACATTTGGTGCTTCAAATCAAACCAACCACAATTACAAAAAGAGTTAAATAAGAGTCTGTTACTCTATTTCTGAACCAAAAGACGCACATATAATCCTTGAATTTGATTAAGGGCTGCACGGTGGCGCAGTGGTTAGCGCTCTTGCCTCACAGCGAGAAGGCCCCGGTTCGACTCCCGGCTGGGACCTTTCTGTGTGGAGTTTGCATGTTCTCCCCGTGCATGCGTGGGTTTTCACCGGGGACTCCGGCTTCCTCCCACCGTCCAAAAACATGCTTCATAGGTTAATTGATGACTCTAAATTCCCCTAGGTGTGAATGTGAGAGTGAATGGGTGTGATTGAGGCCCTGAGACAGACTGGCGACCTGTCCAGGGTGTACCCCGCCTTCGCCCTTCAGTAGCCGGGATAGGCTCCGGCGCCCCGCGACCCCGAAAGGGACAAAGCGGTCAAGAAAATGGATGGATGGATGGAATTTGATTAAAAATTGAAAACCTGCCTCATAACTTGTTGTGTTTACTGACCTCAATTTATTTTCTGTGGAAATCAGACGGTGCACAAAACTCTAGCAAAATGTTTCAGTTCAACAATACACACGTTCCTTCAACTGTTGTGAATGAGTTGTTAAAAGTTTGAATAATTTTAATTCACTTCTTTTTACTTTTTAAAATTAACCCATTTTTCCCACCGGTCACAATTGTGACCGTGAAAAAATGTTTCTTTTCTAAGACTATAAAAATGTTACTGAATGATCCATCTATGCATTTTCAGCATATATTGAAATAATTAAGGGTCTCAGTGAAATATATGCAATATCACATGCATAAGGTAAAATGTCACATGACCAGAGCTGCTCACTTCCTGTTTGCATCAAGAGAAGAGGATGATAGTGAGGAAGCACTCAAAGAGAAGGGTAGAAAAGTATGTGAGTAAAAAGTATGAAAAGTAAACATTAACATTAACATAGAACATTGATTCTTGGTACACATAATGTTTAATATATCTATTGTTGATACTTGCATTTGCAATGAT
>NC_050518.1:252713-260599 GCF_002922805.2 Oryzias melastigma
TAAAAAGTATGAAAAGTAAACGTTAACATTAACATAGAACATTGATTTTTGGTACACATAATGTTTAATATATCTATTATTGATACTTGCATTTGCAATGATTCAACTTTGTTTAATGTGATCACAGAACTCACAAACATGTCACTGACAACAACAGTGACCGGTGGGATTATCTACATCCTAATACACACAAGTTAACTGTTCTACCTTATTTTCTGCTGCTACCCAAATTGTTGCCTATTTTTACACACACACAAAGAAACAAACACACCTTTTCACACACATTTCCATGAAAATTTCTGGAAACTATGATTGATTGTTTCAAATTGACACAATTTACACATGATTTGAATATTTTTCTGTCTGGGAAAAACTTGGAAAAAAATGGGTTAAAAAAAAAAAACTTTGTATTTTTCTTTCAACAGAGAGCCACAATGGAGCAGTAAAAGAGCCACATGGAGTCTGGAACCTCCAATTGCAGACCCCTAAAAATTGATACATTAGAAACCCAGTTTTGCTTTTTCCGCCATTTAAACTGACATAAACCTTAAGTGTATTTATAATGCTTTTCTTTTTTTTTTTTTTAGCAGAAGGGGTCAGTTGAGGGTCAGTGGGACGCCACGGGGAGGAGGGCCGCTCTGATACGGACTCTGTTTACAGAAATTATCCAGGCTTTCTTTTGTATTTTTTCAGTCTGGCTGAACCCAGATCCCACATTTCCTTTGCTCTGAAAACACTTCATGTGAGTCTCCTCTAGGAGCAACAGACTATCATCTACTAATGAACCTACTTTCTGTGAAAAAACAGACATAAAAAGTCAAGCAGCTGAATGTTTATCAGCGCTGCCAGGGTCTGTCCTTTATCAGCCATGGACTCGTTTATCTGGAGCGCCTCAAGGACAGGCGGCGAGGCCGGCCACCTTCCTGCTCAAACACACGTTTGTGTTTCGCTTTCCTCCGTTCTCTGATGTTTCAGAGAAAGATCAGTTTGTGTGACACAGGCAGCCACACCCTCTCCTTGGAGATCCTCTCCTATCAGGTTTCCAAAGGAGATCCAGCTCCTCCTTCTCTGCCCTTCCCTCTGGAAGCCGGAAAACTCATTCCTCAAGCCAATAAAGATTAGAATGTCTCGGCACAAACGTCCTACTGATGAGACCAGATGAGTTTTCCTTTTCGACGTGCACGTGAACCATAAATGTTTTGCTGCTGCTCTTATTGTTGAGCCCCACAACAGCTGGTGGAGCAATGTGCACAAGTCGGGACACGTTCAACGTCAGGCTTTGTGTTTCATCAAATGAAACCGACAGGAGGCCTGAACAAAAATCCAGAAACCCACAACATGTCTTCAAATTTCTGTTCTCTGAAGAGAAATTAGGGGAATTAGGAAAAATCAGCACAACATGAATGTGAAGGATGAACAAATCTGTTCTAATCTAAGGCTTTTGCACTCAGAGGAAGCCTTAAATCCGCACAAAGACGGGTTTCTTGAGCGTGGGCTCTGAGGACGTTTAGAGACAATGCACTAACAGTCATGGAAGATAAAAACACGTTCTCCTGTAATCGTAGAGATTAAGCCCAGAAGAACATCATGAAAAATTGCAGGTTATCTCAAAGAAAGTGCATCTTATCCATAAGAAGATAAACTTTCTGCTTCCCTGGAGCTTTTGTCTGTGTGTTCATGCAAACAAGGACGACAACACATCGACATTGGAAAGGTGAACAACAAGCATTCAGAAAACACAATGAAAACGATTGACACACCAAGAAACAAAGAACAACTCAACTAAAACAACACAAATTGTTCAACTGTCCAGTACAGTGATGGAGGGGGGAGTGGTTTTCTGCTCCAGGGTCACAGAAGCTGAGAATTTGACACCAGCTTAGTCAATTATTAACTCCTCTGCTCTCGTCATGTGAGGCCCTTTGTCAGACCGCTAAGGTTTAGAAGAAACTGGGTCGTGTACCAAAAACAATGTTGTTGTGTCACATGACCCGGCAGGAAAACCCCAACAGAAGAGCTCAGAGAGCCTCCCAGGCAGAGACCAACCTGAGCTGAACCCAACGACCGGAGAGAGTAGCAAACCTCTGCAGACCATGTGACACACGGATGACAACAAACTCTTTACAAACTCTAAACGGCTGCCACTAGTTCTTTGACACAATTATTAAAAATCTAAATGAGACTTTAGATTAAAAAAGAAGACAGTAGGACAGTAGTTAGGCATCTATGGTTTGAATGCTGTTGGGCTGGTGTTTGATTACCGGGTACCTCAGTCACATTCTGAAGTGTCCTTGGGCAGGACACCCAACCCTGAGTTGTCTGAATGTGTTGGGTTGAGAAGCATAGCCACACCTGCCATGCGAGTGACAGAAAAGAGGAAAAAGTTGTCGCTCCACTGGCTGACACACTAACACACATCTGGGTGAGGGACACTTCACGCCTGAGGAAGCGGTGCATTCTGATCAAGCTGAGAGGTCCTATATTTAAGAGTCAGTGGATTTGAACCTGCAGCGTCTATACCTTAAAGGTGGCCCCCCCTCCACTAGGCCTCCAAGTTCTTATACTTGTGTTGATGTGATATATCAGCTGTTGCTTCTCTTAGCTAAAACACACCTCTACGAGAGACGCTTAATACCTGTAGTTTCTTTTTATCCTGTTAAACTAAAGTTAAATAAAATATGATGTATATTGACAAATGACTAGTAGGGATTGCTTTGTTTTAACAAAAAAATATATATTTTCCCTATCTTTAAATCTATATTTTCTAGTTCTAAACTCATCTACATGACATTTAATGATGTATTATATTGGAAGTGTGGGGTAAAGGTATTGTGTGTTTAAAGGCCCACTCTGATCATCTTTTAAACTATTTTCAAAAGGTTCCAATTGATCTTTTAATTAAGATTATGCTGTTTTTAGTCTTTATAATAGAAAAACGTAATTTTCAATGACACAGTTTCTGGTGAGAGGCAGGACTTCTTTAGAAATCAACTTCTGAGTGGATTTCCCATCATCCTTTTGTTTACACGCTCTCCTGCAAGCCCCTCACACCCCAAACCTAATATTACTGGTGCAACAAAAAAGGATAGAAGTATTGAGGCTATCTAGCCGTATTTTGAGCCAGATACCAGCTCGGACGAGGAAAACAAAGACGTAGATGGACCTATTTGTCTAGAAGTGGATGCATGGGAATGGAGGAAGTTGTGGTCCATCCAAAGTAGTTTCTACATAACGACCAAAAGCTTTTTCAAACAGCATTTTTTCTTCTGCTTCAGATTCAAATAATTTGAATTGGGAAATTCAATTTTAAGCTTAATTTTCTTTTTATGTGTGTCCTCTATCATCAGAAAAACGCCACAAAGAATATATTGAAATATTTTTTATGATAAAGTTTTTGTTTTGCTTTTTGACAGAGGCTTATATTCTGCAAAGCACTTTGTGCCACTATGAAAATAGTTTTTTAAATAAAGTTTGATTTGATTTGACCCTGTTCAAACCAGTTTTGTGGCTCAGCCCCAAAGAATTATTTTTATTTTACTTCTATCTTTTTAACTGATAATACAAGCAAAAATTTGCATTTAGACTTTCAATCAAAATTATTGGGTTTGGATTTGTTTAAATTATTGTAATTAACATTTTTGATCGACTTTAAATGCGCTTTTAAAAAGTCGGAATTTAATTTTCCATTAGAACTGTTGTCAAACCAAATATTAGATCAGGCTGATCAACGTTTTGCAGGAACAACGATGCCTGGTGAGTAATTTCTTTAAATGAACATTTTTAAATTTTTAGATTTCGGACTTTTTGATGCTGATTTTTGGTCTGTTGGTCACCTGGACAAAGATGGCGTTCTTCACTAAGTTAATATTTGTGCAGCAAATTAATTTTATTATTATCATTATTACATTTATCTTTTTATTTGCTCTGCGGTGAAGTAATATGTGGGCTGAGAAGACACGGCCGTGATGATGGCACAGTAAAGCAAAGCCTTCTCCTCTGAGGAAAAAATGTAAACATGGAGCGCTTTCCCGGCTGACTGTCAGCCGCTCAGTGCAGTCTGGGAAAGCATATGGCGGGTGTGACCGTTGACACCCCCCTCCACGAACGCTAGAAACCGCAGAGAGTAGAGATGGAGGGTTCGAATCCCACAACAATTCAATTCTTAAATCATCGTTCGAAGGAAAATGAATAAAAACCAGATCCATGACATTTGTTCCTGTGACAGCTCGTTGGTTTCAGTGCTGTCCTCATTATGAGCTTTAAACTTTACCAATGTCGGCATGAAACTCTCGATTTTAACGCAGCTTTATTTCAGTAAACGTGAGGGAACCAACCTTCCGGGAACCTTTGGGTTTCTCCTCCAGAAATTGATCCTGTTGTCGGTGGCCATACTCGCACAACACAGCCCCCGACCCCCCCTCTGCCTTCAGACCGGCTCCTCGCGCGGCGGAACCATCACGGTTAGTCCGCTTCCGTGTCTCCCAGCAGAACTCGCGGGCCCCGCTCAGCTCGGGCTGCTCAGCCTTTCAGGACGGCCGAACGGTCGATGGGCAGAAACGGAGAGCTACCGAGGCTACGATGAGGGAAACTGCGTCCTGCGCGGCGCCATCTTGGAGAGTAACGTTTGGAGGACGTGATTGGTGGAAGGGACGAACAGGTGCAGGGAAGGTGACCAATCAGAAGGGCCGGCGGGGAAGAGACGGCCAGGATGTGCGCTCACGAGGGGAACGGCCGAAACCTGCTGCTGGTACCGAAAAGTTTTTGTTTTTCTGTTGATTCAAACAAAGATGGCGACGTTTGAACACACCAGAAATGATGATTGGAGACCTGGAGGGAGCCGTCACCCCAAAGAGTTAAATCAATTGACATCAATTTGGTGGGTGTGCTTAAAAGTATTAATAGTTAATTTAATGAAAGTAAGTGGACCTTACTAGATGCCGTAGTTTGATAAATGCAAGTGTTCAATTCTGACTTCTTGATAAAAGAGAAATATTATAAAACAATTCTCTTATCTTCCAATTTCCCTTTTCAATTGACTGACTAAAATATCAGAATCAGTCCGGGTTCGGATTCTTCCCTTTGAGCCAATTTAAATGTAATACCCACATATGACACATTCCAAATTACTTTACTTTAAGGGCCAATACTATTCAAAATTATTTTTTTTTAACTTTCAAGGGCATTATAATGTCCATTGTTCACTATTCAATTTTTAGTTTCTAACAAGAACCCCCCCCCCAATAAAATAAAATAAATAAAAATAAATAAACAAACAAACACATAAATAAGAAGAAGCAATGCCAGCTTAGATGTATAAAGAATTTTCAGAGTTCAAAAAAAGGGCTTTGGATGAAGCGTATCGCTTATTTAGCCCAAGCTCCTTTGTTCTTACTCAGCCCAAATTAAATATACAAAGATGTCTTTATCTACACCAGGGGTGTCAAACTCAATTACACAAGGGGCCAAAATCCAAAACGCATTTTAGATCGGGGCCGAACAGGATAACACTCTAAAACTAAACTTCAAAAACTTTAAAAAACGCAATTTTTATACATAAATATGAACAAAAGTAGGAACGACTTTTATTCTAGAATATATTAACTTAAACCTTAAATAATGTTTTACCCCCCCATAAGAATATGTTTTGTCAAATATATACAAGTTAGAAACAAGTACAAGATAACTTTGACTTTGACACGTGATCTATACAGAATAATATGAACACAAAAGAAAATCAATTTGAAGAACCTCAAAGCCTTTTTTGATCCATTCACACATTTCTCAGTTTTCCTTTAAAAACCTGCACTCTGAGCACCGGCCCCTCCCAACCCACAAAAACGAGCGGATTCTCACAGTGTGATGTCACAATGTGAGAACAGCCCCTTTTAAGAAGAGTCTGCACCACCACCACCAGGCTATCAAAAACAAACACTTTCTCCACGAAGCTAACGGTGATCAGCTAGCTACGCAAGCTCCCTCAGCTCGTGCCCAGTCGTGCAGACGGCGGCTGTCTGCGCCATTTATGTTGTGATCCAGTTTAGATTGAAACGGTCATTTGATTTAGTGTTTAATGGTGGCATTCACTATAGAACATTCTATTGACAAATCTGCACCACATTTAAGGTGGATCCTTGACATATCAGAGAAAGACGCTGGCAGATGGATGATTTTTAGGAGACAGCTGGAGAAATTCCTGGTGGAAAAATCGACCGAACAATGTTCTCATCATTTCAACAAATCCTAAAATGTTCATCTGGTGGTGGTATCTACATTTCTTGACCAAATTTCACCATAAAATGAACCCATTAGTCGTCATCATTTTATCTGTGCCAAATTTTTGGATCAAATGCCCCGGGATACTTTAGGGAGCTATACAATATGTACATCCATATTTACAAAAGTGATGAAATGCAGACATGCTGCTGTTTCATGACGTCTAGGTTGACCTCATGAAAACCACCCGCAAGGAGCAAAAGGCGGAGCCTCAGAGATCCAGGTGTCTTACTGCCAGATAGTAAAAAAAGTTCACAAAATAACTCATATTTCATAAATAATGTGTTCTTTAGTGTCCCAAAGGTGATCATATATATGGATACAGTTTACTTTGAAAGACTTAAGAAAAGCATATATAGGCCCTTTGAAAAAGTCTCACTCAGATCAGTTATTAAAATGTAAACATGCTGCTTTAAAAAAAGGCTTCTATAAGCATCACAACAAACTGGGATGACATTTTCTAGGTTGTATTATGATTCTCAGAAGCTTCATTGTTTCACTTCTACTGTTCAGAAAGCTGTAAATTCAACAAATGTTTGTTTATAATGTACAATTGAAAGAATCGTCACAATTCTAATTTTTTTAACTTAAAATTGATCACAGATAATCTAGTATTAGCAGATTCAATAGTTCCTTTGCATTATGCCGGACAATTATATGAGCATTTCCTGTGTGAGTCTGATTCATTTGAGATCTGACAAAAGGAAATGATCAATTCACCTTTGGAGAAAATTGTCTGCTTTTCACGTGTAAAAATAATATTAATAACAGTAAAAAAACAACACTCCAAATTCACTTATAATTCGTTAAACATTTATAGTGTAAAGTTAATGTGAGATAATAGAAACAACATTTTTCTAGAAAAAAACTCCTCAGAATATTGAAAAGTTTAATTCAAAATTAAAGGGAACATTAAATGATGTGGACAGATCTGCTTTTTTTAATCATACATGATAATAAAAACTCTGACTCAGCCAACTTTGTTTGGAGCAGCGTAATACTAATGAGTCATTCAGACATCAGTTTCAAGGGACTCTGACATCACAAACCCACATTAGAGCGGATTATCGGCCAGTTTGACTCCACCCAACCTACTACTGTTGGAATCTTCATCACAGAAGCTGTTGTAGCTTAGAAGCAGGCAGCTGTCGCACATTTCAAAAGAGTCTCCATAGGAGCAGCATGACTCATTCATAACATGAACACAACAGTCACAACACCTGAGACACATCCTAAAGAGACTCCTCTGACATGTAAACGTCACATTGTTGCTCCTATAGGCTCTAAAAAAGGTTGAGGCTTCATTAAAAACTCACCTGCTGATCTTTGATGGGACAGAATCAGCCATTGGTTCAACAAAGATGTTTACTTGCCATGTTAATGAAAGACAGACTGCATTCGCAATCAGAGCAGGAAAATCAAAACATTTCCTTTTTTAAGTTATTCCTTCTGTTTTTTTTAATGCTGTGTAAGGCTTCTGTTTTCAGTTACACCTTCTGTCCACATGGGGGCAGATCGGGCCTCGCGTCAAAATGAAACCAGTTCCACAACCATATATTTACAATAAATATCACTAGAATGAGTCAGTTTTCTGTTCAACACGTGTTGTATTC
>NC_050518.1:260625-269057 GCF_002922805.2 Oryzias melastigma
TTTTTTTTTTTTTTTTGTTTTTTAGCATTTTTGGGTAAAAAAAATGGAGCGAATTCCTCCAGTTTTCTTCTCATCTTTGTTCACATCAGCCCAGCAGCCTCTAAAGAACATTCTGGAATTTCTTTGCTGCAGTCAAATGCAGGCAAATTGAGGTTTTATGCCACAGCCTGTTTTCATTTTTACCTGCCGGTGTGCATTTGAGTTGCAGGTGCTTCCCGTGTCTGTTTGTTTAAGGAAATCAGTGCAGCCTCCACTCACCTGGCTTCACCTCCCCAGGCGTCCAACGGACTTTAACGGACAAAATCCAGGTGAGGGTTTATATTTGGGTTTTGCTGCTGTTGTGCTTTGATTCTTCTGCAGGCTGGGGACAAAAATACAGCGTGTTTCTTAGAACTAAAGCGTTTACCAGAATTCCTCAGCATTTTTTTTGTGCTTTGAGAAATATTTTTTAATTTGTCTCAGGGAGTCATGTGACTTTTTTTTTTATTTTTTTGCTGGGAGCTTTGTGGAGTGTGTATGGCTGGCAGAGGAGTCGGTTGATGCTGAAGAAGCAAGATCAGGAGAGCTTAACTTAGTCACAAGGCCACACAATGAGGAGCTGTGTGTGAAAGGCGCCCCGGGGGCGCTGCAGTTTACTGATGGCACTCGGCTTCCTCTTTGCCCTTTTTCCTGACAGACAAAACCTATTTTAACCTGTAAGACATTTCTCTTTTTCTTAAAATACATAATGGCATAAAACCTGAAAGTACTTTTAGCTTTTAATCACAAAAAGTTTTTTTTGTTTTTCAAAATAAAGGCTGTGAATGTTTTCACGGCTCTGTGGAGTTCAACCCTCCAGCCATATCTTTGTCTGTGATGCCCCTTTTTGCTCTCAACCCTGAAAGGAGAGCACTGTGACGTTTTTCTTCTTCGGCTTTAGTGGTAAAAATAAAACCACTCCGCCAGCATTCTTTTCATAAAAAGAGGAACTTTATTTGTCTGGTGTCGTTCTGTGGTGTAGTGCTGCCTCACAGACATTGTCAAAGTTTACAAACCTGCTGACAACCAAACATTTGAGAGGGGGAGACTTTTTATTTGCTGTCAGTTCAGAGTATTTGTCATCAAAGGTAAGTCTTTCAACTTCTTTTTTATGTTTCACCTTTAAACTTTGTAGTAGTTTATAGACAACAGAAGCCGTTTGTCTACACAACCTTTCCTCCTCAGGCCCCGTGGTGATGTCCAGCCGAGCGGTTCTTCTTCAGGTGGATGGGCCGTTGCTCGCTGTCCTCTCCCTCGCTGACCGGGATCAGGCCATGAAGAACTGTGGATTCTCAGAGAAAGGTAGGACAGAAAGAGGCTTCACACTCAAGCACTCTGGGTTCGCACGTGTGTACTTTTAGAACTGGATTCACCGATACTGAGCTAAAGTCCTGAGTAGCATTAAAGTTCACCCACTTTGTAGTATTTTAGGTGTAATACACCCTGAATATTTTTTTAAACAGCTTTATTTAAAAAAATGGAAAAGAAACAACAGCAAAAAACATCTGAATTGTTGAAGTGAAGTAAGTTATTTGAACAATCAAAGGATACAAAAGTGGTGATAAAAACCAGTTAAAGCATTTTTTTGAAAATTTTCTTTTTATATATATACATATATAAAGATATATATTACATTGACACCAGGAGACCGAGGCCCTGTACAGGCTCTTGGTAAATGCATTGAGGACATTAATGACTGGATGTGTCACAACTTACTTCAATTAAACAAAAACAAAACTGAGGTTATTGTCTTTGGGGCTAAAGAAAAAAGGTTGGACGTCACTACAGAGCTTCAATCTATTCAACTAAAAACTACCAACCAGGCCAGAAACTTGGGTGTAGTGATAGACACAGACCTAAATTTTGATAAACACATTAAGGCAGTCACTAAATCAGCCTATTATCATCTCAAAAATATCTCAAGGATTAAAGATCTGATGTCTAAGCAGGACCTGGAGAAACTAGTGCATGCTTTCATCTTTAGTCGACTTGATTACTGTAACAGTGTTTTTACAGGACTACCAAAAAAATCCATCAGGAAACTGCAGCTTATTCAGAACTCTGCTGCTCGGGTTCTCACAAGGACCAAGAAAGTAGACCACATCAGTCCAGTTCTGAGGTCTTTACACTGGTTACCTGTCTGTCAGAGGATAGACTTTAAAGTTCTGTTACTGGTTTATAAAGCTTTGAATGGTTTAGCACCAAAATACATGACTGACCTCCTGACCCAGTATGTACCAGCCAGACCTCTCCGGTCATCAGGATCCGGTCTTTTATCAGTTCCTAGAGTCAGAACTAAACATGGAGAAGCTGCATTCAGCTTCTACGCTCCACAGATCTGGAACAGACTTCCAGAAAACATTAGATCTGCTGAAACACTCAGTGTATTTAAATCCAGGTTAAAGACTCACCTGTTCTCAGCTGCATTTGATTAATATGTATTCAAAAGTTTACGTCCGCACTTTTTATCTATGCTTGTTTTAAATTAAAATCTTTTGACTTTCTTTTAATTTTATTTTAATGATCACATTTTTACTATTTCTTTTGATTGTTTATTTTAATGTTTTATGTAAAGCACTTTGAATTGTCTCTATAAATGACATGTACTATGCAAATAAACTTGCCTTGCCTTGTGTTAAGCTACGTTCACACAACCCATGGCAATGCAACCACTTCCAAAGAAAGGTCTATGTAAACAGGCGTTTCCGCTTCTGTGTTCAAAACGCTTGCATTCATACATTGTACACAAGTTTCCAGGCACATTTCTACAACTGTTTTCGGGTTTTTGTACAAATCATGCGGCTGTTGAAGCATGTCGAAAGTTTAACCAAGTTGAACTTTTACCAATCAGGGACAAGATTTGGTATGATTTATGGATGGCATCCCTTTAATTCGCAAAAGTGCCAACCATTTAAAAAATGATCACAGATGAGAAATTAATAATTGCTTATTTTGTATATCGGAATAGAGCTGTAAAGAAAAAGCCTGGAGCAAGATTTGCCAGATTTGTACAGCACCATCATTTCACACCAAGCCTCTTCAGGTGAAGGACATGTACTCGTAAACAGTAGAAAAAGAATAATTAGAAGAATGCCCTCCCTGCTCGTCTATTGTGAACACTGCATGCTGAAAGCCTGTTCAAGAATGCACTTTCTTGAACTGGCATCACATTAACTTTTAACTTTTAACTTGGTAAGATACCAGACCTTGGTGCCACCGGCACAGCTGCAAACAGAACTACTGGTACTGGATAAAACACGGATGTGGGTTTGTTCATTTCACGCCAACCACTTGTATTCTATTCAGTTTTGCTATAGAATTCTAGCCAATCATTTTTATCTTTCAGCAGTTGTGGGCGGCGTCATAAACAAACATAGAGGCCGCAAAGATACGCTGAGCTGCAGTCAAAACGCTGAAGGTGTAGTGAGTGATGGTTTGGCTGAACTTCCCAGCAAACAAATTGTAATTCAGTGACCTGATGGATAAGAGTGATGTGAGCAATGCTCTGACAAAGGGGAGACGTAGTGGCGATGAACGGTGAAACCTCTTTGTAGCTCTGCACTGCAGTACAGACTGTCAGAAAGAAGGAAATAAAATATATTTGGCACATTAAAGGGCTTTCCTTCACCCTGTCACAATGCATTGTCACACTTAAACCTTTTTAAAAAAAATTGGGGTGTTTTTTTATTTCTCAAGGCAAGGCGATTTCAATTGTATGGCACATTTTATGTACAAAGACAATTTAAAGTGCTTTACATAAAACATTAAAATAAACAATAAAAGTAAATAGTCAAAGTGTGATCATTAAAATAAAATTTAAAGAAAGTAAAAAATTACTGAATATAAATTAAACATAGGTAAACAGAGCAGATGTTAACTTTTGAATACAAACTAATCACTTAGCACCTGGTCAAGCACCTCAAGGCACCTGAGCCATTTGAAAAGTTCAGGTTCAGCACTGGATTAAAATCTTTATAGTTCTTAACCATATTCTAAAGAACCGTATTGGTTAAAGCACATTTAGGGGGTGTTTTTTAGACTGAAACAATATTTTATTGTGGAAACCAGACAGTGGTGAGCATTGAAAAGATATTTCTTAAGCACAATGAATCTGCTTGGATAAAATCAATGGTTATGTGAGATACAGTTGCAGTTCTTAATGTTCTGATCATTAGAAAATGTAGTTTTGTCAAAGAAATACTCTACAAAAATGATGAAATATTGTCTCTACAGTGTGGCAAATAAAGTAGGTAGTCAGCCACCAAATGTCCAAGTTCTCACTTAAAATGATGAGAAAGGCCTGTAATTTTCATCATAGATATACCTGTAGTATCATGAAATGCGGGTGGGTCTTTCAGCATGACAGCCATCCCAAACGCACTGCCTGGGTAACGAAGGAGTGGCTTCATAAGAAGCATTTCAAGGTCCTGGAGTGTCCTAGCCAATTTCCAGATCTCAACCTCATAGAAAACCTTTGGAGGGAGTTGAAAGTCTATGTTGCCCATTGACAGCCCCAAAACATCACTGCTCTAGAGGAGATCTGCATGGAGGAATGGACCAAAATACCAGCAACAGTTTGTGAAAACCTTGTGCAGACTGACGTAAAACATTTGACTGCTGTCATTACAAACAAAAGTTTTATAACAAAGCATTGAATTGAACATCTATTTGTGACCAAATCCTTATTTTACACCACAATTCACAAATAAATTACTTAAAAATCAGACGATGGGATTTTTTGTTTTCTCATTTTGTCTCTCCTAGTTGAGATATGATGAAAATTACAGGCCCTTTCTCATCTTTTAAAGTGGAATAATTTGCACAATTGGTGGCTGACTAAATACTTTTTTGTCCCACTGTATCGTACCGCCAGACTTCTGCCAATACACAGGTCTAGTTTTGATGATTCGTCAAATTTTTCAGTTGAGGAAATATTAAATTCCATCAGCAGAGTGAAAAATAAATCCATCCATCTTCTTGACCGCTTTGTCCCTTTCGGGGTTGCAAGGGTGCCGGAGCCTATCCCGGCTACTGATGGGCGAAGGCGGGGTACACCCTGGACAGGTCGCCAGTCTGTCTCAGGGCCTCAATCAGACACATTCACTCTCATATTCACACCTAGGGGCAATTTAGAGTCACCAATTAACCTATGAAGCATGTTTTTGGACGGTGGGAGGAAGCCGGAGTCCCCGGTGAAAACCCACGCATGCACGGGGAGAACATGCAAACTCCACACAGAAAGGTCCCAGCCAGGATTTGAACCGGGGCCTTCTCGCTGTGAGGCGAGAGCGCTAACCACTGCGCCACCGTGCAGCCCTGAAAAATAAATCTTCAAATTTTAGGATTCACATTCATTACTGCCTGGAACATTTTCATATGATATGATGAGATTATTGTTTTTGAAATGACTAAAGACACAAGTGTGTTGATGAAAAGTGGTAAATTCTTTAAGATAAGTATTTGTGTACTCATTTTCAAATGTTTTCTTAATGCAATGTATTTTCAGTAACACTCATTTGTTGGGAGGCCTGTTTGTCTGCAGTCTATAGTGCTACAGTGTGTGGTGACCTTTTGGGGGTCCAGCGGCTGACCCCAGCTCTGATTGAGTTCAGTGACATTTTACACCTCAGCGCCTCCTTATGGCACATTGATCCTTGGACAGCAGTTTGTAATGCAGTGGATGAAGCTGTGATGGTGAAAGCTGGCCCCATTTTCCCTCATAAAATAAATATAAAGCTTGAAGATGAATTAACAGAAATGAAAGAAAAACAACATTTGTTGTGTGTGCAGCAAAGTCCTATAATTTGGGTAATTTTGCTAAACTGGGATATAAAAGAGGGATGGAAGGTTTAGTATGCATGCTGCTGCGTGCACTTATCGTAAAACACAGTGTGCTTTTAGCGAACGCCCATCTATACTTCTGCGCCATTATCACCCTTCTTATTATGGGTTCAAAAGCAACACACATGAGGATGCCTTTTAGGCTCGTTCGGGTTGACACACTTGGTTTAGCTTTGTGCGTGTTTGTGTTTGTGTGTGCTCGTGCCCAGCCGTCTGAATTATGAGCACAAATGGGATTTGACCATGTGCATTTTGCTTTATGAGATGAGCAAGCTTTAATGACTCTGTCACCAGCAAATGGGCGCTGATTTGTAGCGCAGCTGTCGCTCCACACGCTCATCGTCTCACAAAAAAGACACACAAGGAATCAGCTGCTGCACTCCACACACCTAAACATCCATCCATATGTGCTGCTGGCGGTGCGGCTCGTGTGGATTTTTGGCACGAATATTCTCGTTACCGTCTGCTGCCGATAGAGAAAGTAATTGCAGTCTGATCAAATAGAAATTACAGCTGTTCACATCACACATTAAAGCTCATATTCAGTCTACTCCTCTGAGGATCTAATCATCTTTTGAGAGACCTGCACGAGGAGTTGTGTTATTCATGAACACACTGAGCGGCTGTAGAAAAACTGACTGAGTGGAGCAGTTTTACCATCAGATTTTCCCTGAAAGTCTTTTTTTTTCCTGCAGATCAGTTCTTGTTGGTGTAGGGATGATATTAAACAAAATAGACCAGAGGGGTGTTTCGATTCATGAAAAACTTTCCTGCTGAACTTGATGATTTTCTCTCCTCACATAAGAAGTTCTGAATAATAAAACATCATCATGTTTGAAAGACTTCATAGTTCCATACTTTCCAAAGCTCTTCTTTTTAAGGATTATCAGAATTATTGGTTGTTCTTTGAGTTTTCAAAACTCAAATGGAAGCCTTCAAATAGGTTATGAGAGGAAAACCATGCTGGAAGCTAGACCAATTATCCTTTTTGGATACAATTCACAGTTTAGATTGACTTAGATCAGGGGTCGCCAGAAATTTGGATTTGCATTCTTGACCTTGTTTTTTTATAATAAATAGGAATTATGGCTATTTTTTAGCATGAGCAAAAGCAAAAATATAAAAAGAACCTAGCGTCTCTCAAAATGTGATATTTTTTATTTATTTTTTACATTTAACAGAAGCTCCAAAAACTTATTTTCAAAATAAAAAATACTCTGTATCAAACAGGATCATCTCAGTGCAGTTCTCGGCAGCTATTAACCAAATGTTGTGCAGCATAAGAAAATATGTGCTTTTAACTCATAAAGATCAAAGCTTTTACCAAAGTTTTGCTTTGCATACAAAACCTGCATTCTGGAGGTAGTATTGAGCAAACATGACATCTTTAGGTCAACAGGGATGTAAAAATCTACATAGTTTATCATCTATGTGCACCTTAGCCATCAGTTTATACATTTAAATCATCTAAATTAAATAAATGCTAATTAAGTAATCCTTACTTTAAAAAATGCTATTTTATTTTTCTTGTATTTATTTATTTGTAATTTTCCCCTCTTTTTCCTTAGCAGTCTTACACTGCTGGGTTTTGTTATTTTAGTTTGGGGTTGGACCTTAGTAGTCTTAGTTTGCGGGCTTTGTTTATTTGTTTTCTTTAGGTAGTTTTGGTTAAGCAGCCATTAGCAGGGAGCCACCATGGAGAGAAAAAAGAGCCACAAGTGGCTCTGGTGCCACAGGTTGCAGACCCCTGACAGATGAACCCAAGCTAGTGGTGTTGGTTCTAGTTCAACAGACCTAGACTGCTTAAGTTGGTCATAGAATGACTGAATTGACTGCTTTGACCTTCCTTCCTGTATCTTAAAGTTGAGTTGTGGCATCCTTTTTCAAATCTCCTTTCTTGAAACCTTTCACTTTTCATCCAAGCATCCAAGTGGCTTCACCAGTTATAGTGGTGTTGGGTTTAAGATCACTAAATCTTTACTCCATATGAATAACCACATTCCTCCAATTGAATGAACCACTGAAGGGAAGAAAAAACAGTTGTTTCTTCAGCTTTTAAAATCTGTCTAAACAGTTGAAGGATTATGGCATTTTAAAGACCCACTTAAATGAAACTTGTTTTTGTTGTTTTTAACATGTTCTTGTAGCATTTTTCTCATCATAGAGGACATATATATATATATATATTATATATATTAAAACTGAGGTTTCTTTATTCAACTTGTGGTGAATTAGGAGTAGAAGAAAATGCTGTTTGAAAAAGCTACGTTTTTGAAAAACACATTAATGCATACATATTGGTAATATTTTAGAATTGCCAGAGTTTTTCAAGTTAATTTAAAACATGTGGTGTGTCCAAATTATCTCATTATTCTGTTAAATGACTATATAATACAGGCTTTCTAGTGCCCTTGATTTTAATGCTTGATTTTTCTTCTTTTTTTAACAGAATATGTGATGTTACTCGTTTGTCTTAGTAAAAATCTAATAAATCTTCTTTTCCTTTGGGCTTTTCCCTTCAGGGGTCGCCACAGCGAATCAGTTTCCTCCATCTAAGCCTGTCTTCAGCATCC
>NC_050518.1:270955-293984 GCF_002922805.2 Oryzias melastigma
GCACAATGAGACCCTGGCTTGGGCCCCCTCGTGGCTACATTAGTAAAAATCTAATAAATATGAACCTTTTACAAAAAATAAAAAGTGATGGTTTAAATACATTTTTTTACATGACAAATTGTTCAAACTCAATGCATTGTGGTCTATATTAATCAATCTAGGGAGCATCAATGCACTCTGTTCTTTTTGCAGACTTCTGGGAAATTATCAGGACACTGAACTTTGGAATTGTAGATTCGCACACCCCCAAAAATGGCGAACACCCAATATTGTTCACTAAGTAGTGAGTAGTGAGGGAATTCAGACACATCCTTTGCCTTTTTGTTAGCCTTTAGGAAACTTTTCTTGCTAATGTCAGCAGCAAGCTAGCTTATTAAGAGCATGTTGCAATTCTCGCCATAGTTTTTATCCTCATTTTGCCTTTAATCATATTGTTAGCATTAAGCTAGGTTATTTAGCTAATTTTGTTGATAATTTAATTAGTAAAGCTAGCTTGTAAGGCTAATATCTACAGTTGTTTTTGTAGTAAATTGGGCACTTATAACTATTATTTTTTGTATTAAATTAGCTCATTTAGCCATTTTTTGTATTTCCATAGTCATTTAGGCTAACTTGGTACTTAGCTTTTATATTATTTTAGGTTGTCCAGTTGTCTATAAAAGGTTTATAAAACTTTTATGAATCTTTTATAAACTGGAACAGGCACTTTTTCTTTATCTCCACTTCCTTCTGATGTTGTCTCTGAAGATACCCAAGTTCTTCCTGGAAAACTGCAGTTTACTGTTTCGGGTTCTAAATCTTGACATTTGAAACGTTGATTTTCTAATGAAGAACTACAGTCTGGTCCCCCCAGGCATGATATTCCATTTTCACAGCAATAATTCTTTCCTGTACATCGTGAAACTTTAAGACTTGGTCTTATATCTTTGAAACCTCCACAGAGGGTTCCAGGTTTTGTTTCAGCACGTTCTTGGTTTTTCCTTTAGTTTCTTTGTATTTTAAGTTTTCTTCCTTTACATTTTAATGCATTTTTGTGTATGTATTTTCCTCCAAAATTCTGTTTCTTGTTTAAGTGAATCCAATTTGTTCTTTTTTTTATATACATAAGACCAAAATCTCTGGCTTTTTTTAAACCCTGCCATCTCAAAAAAGTTTTAAGCTTCTTCTCCTTAAACTTCTCCCTTATTTTCTCTTCATCTAGTTGTTTTTACAAGTCTTTGATCTCCTCTTGGAAATCTTGAGCTTGCTGTTTCAGAGTTTGGACCTGAACATTCAAGTTTTTGATTTAGTTCCGAAGAACTTTCCCCGCAGTCAGACTTTCTTTTTTCACAGCAACACTTCTTTCCTGGCTAACTTTGAGATTTGGTCTTGCAGCTTTGAAATCTCTCTGCGGTAGTCCAAGTTTCTTTTGAATAAAAAGTCTTCAGTCTCTGCTTTCACTTCTTTAAATTAGATTCAAGCGCCTCTCCACATTGAAGAAGATCTGCCAGTTTTTCTCTTTTTCCTCTGAGAATGCTTGCTTCTTCTCTGAAGGAGTCCAGTTCATCCTTTTGATCATAATATTGGACAGTCAGCTGTTGTGTTTCCTCCTGCTGCGGTGTCAGATCTGAAATCTCATTTTCCAGTTTCTTCCTCTTCAGGTTTTCCAGCTGTGACTTTTCTTCTGTCATTGTTGGAAAGTTTCCCCTGATCTAAGTCAGCTAAATACAGTTAGATTTATCTTTTTGCTCCAAAGGCCGGGGAATGTCTCTTTTATAAACGTCAAAAAGACAGATATGTTTGATGGTGTTACATTGAGTTCCTTCATGTGACAGGATTTAAGCTGGGGGTGTCACTGTGCGGGAGGAGTCTTTTAGACAGTTTTGGTGAAGAAAATGTTTTCTGAACAAAAAAAATGTTTTCATAGGGAACTACATCAGTTTTTAGAACTTCCTGAATCCCTTTCAGGGTCTCTGTGTTGCTGCACAACTACATTCACACCTATGAACAATTTTAAATCATCAATTAATCTGTGGAGCCTGAGAACATACAAACTCCACACAAGAAGGTCCCAGTAGGGATTCGAACTGGGTTGTGCGGTAAAAGTGCCAACGTGCAGCCCAATTTTGATGTAATGTTCCATTCCTTCAACCAATAAATTATGTTTTGACCAGAAATGAAGACTTTATCTAAATAATAATAATAATAATAATAATGTACTAGAGATTTTACAAAGAAATATTTCTCAGCTTCTATTTACATCTTAGCTTCTCAGCTGATCAAGAGGACGGAGAAAGAAGTGATAAAATGTAAGAATCTCCACCAAGGCCTTCTTTGTGAATCTGGGCTCTGCTGGTGGAAACGTTTAACCTCGTAGGACCTGGTGTCCACATGCATGGACATCACATTTTGGGTTATATTACCACACTGGATACATTTTGTCAGTAGGGCCATGCGAGTACGAAATAAAAAGGCAAGAACCTGAATCTTAGGAGGTTAAAGACAGAGGGACTCTGAACACCATTACGTACCACAAATACAAACCAGGGAGGATGCTGCTTCTCCAAATGAGCCAAACAAAAGTCTGGTCGGTCTTTGCAGATTCTCATCTGGATAAAGAAAACTCCAGGTTCTTTGCTTGGGAACTTAATGCATTTGGACTGTTTTTAAGTCAGTGAATCCAATTTTAGTAAACAGCATAAAAAACAAAAATTGACCAGGATTCTCTACAACAACGTAGAGAGAAATAAGGCCCTTTATATGACTCAAAACACAGCAAGGCAATGAAGAAATAGTTAGCAATGGCACAGCCAGACTTCTAACATAAATCCCTCTGATGATCTGTGGAGGGAGCTAAAGATCAGGATGATCAGGAAAGTTCCATCCTTAAAGAATAGGAGCCAATCACTCAATACAAATGAGGAAAATTCCCATTGAAGAAGACATGCAGAGCACTGGTCAGCGATTATAGCAGGGATTCGATGGCTGTAATAGCCAATAAAAATGCTTTTCTATTGATTATTGAGAAAAGTATACCATCTTTTGCTTAAATGTAAAAAATAAAAAAGCTCAGCAACATTTTATTCCACAATGATGCATCTTGTGCATCATTTTATTGTGTTGCAGGAGACAACTGTGTCATTTCCACTTAAAAAAATCTCCTTCACTGTTGAATAAAAGTCATTAAAAGTACCTAAAAGTTATTGAATTGAATGCATATCGTGTGGGTGATGGAAAAGTGTTTATCGTGCCATTTCTCTTCTATCGTTTTATTTGTTTTTGTTTTTTATTTTTTATTTTTTGCTGAACTTTTATGTAAAAATGTGTTTTCCTAGTAAGAAACTTGAAACAGTTGGAAACTTTAAAAAATGTTTCTAATTTTGTAACTATTCAGTTACATTTTACTTGAAAAAGTAAAAAGACAAACGTATTTAATTACATTTTTGTTCATTCTTTTTTTGGAGGATAACGGAAAACATACTTTGTTGTGCTACATTGTGCTTTATATAGTTATTGTGAAATAAAATAATCTATATCATGATTTACATTTTTTTATATATCTCCCAGCACTGTATTAGCACATATCTAAATGTATAATGTTGACTCCTTGCCTTCTGCTGCTAGAGAAGACCTGTGGATATTTTGGTAGCAGTTCAAAATCACTTTGAAGTAATTCTTTTAAAATGCTTTCCTTTGCTTTTATTTGGCAAAACCAAGATTTCAAACAAAGGTAATATTTTATATGTTTGAATATAGGCGTGAGTCATTGAGTTTGATTCATATGTACAAACCTGCATGAATCAAGCAGCATCTTTTGGTGACGTTTCTTTGATCCTGGGATCAAAGGTCGGGCTGCTGTAGAACCAGCTGTTGACCAGCAGATGTCACTGTTGCTGAGTGGGTCCCACAGCGGGCTCCAGCTCAGCAGCAGTTGGTCCTCTTCTTCACTCTGCTGCACCAACTTGCAGACGTTCAGACGTTGATCTGTTTGCCCGTCTTGTTGACAGTGGGCGCTTGCTGACAGTGTAACAGGTGTGCCCTTTTGATTTTAGCCAAATGTCAGGCGGTTGATGTGTGAGCGGAGCTCGTTTGTGTGAAGTCCAGGCAGGCCTGTACCTTATCAAGTTTGAAATGATTTCCCGTGTTCGGCTCTCCTTCTCCATCCCTGTGTTCATTTGGCGGGGGCTGCAGCTGCAGCTCCACTCATGTATGTATGATGCACCTTGTTGACTTTAGCCTCATTAGAAGGCCAAATGAATATGACGAGTTGTGACATTAGGCTACAGCTGGAACAAATGCGCCAGCCGCTGCGTCCCCAGCCCAGCCAATTTTTCTCCCTCCGTTTCTCACACACAGACACACGCTCGCTCCTGTTTTCAGGGAAACGGCTTGGTGTGGGTCGATGGGTTTGCAGCATTATTGGAAATGTAGATGGGCCTGTGTTTTGAATTGGATTGCACGCTTTGATGCAGAGACAGATTGTAAACTGTGATTTTATTAAATCCTTCATTAGGATTCATCAGTGAGATTGGATCAGAAAAAGGTCACCGTGCAGATGCGCCCCCACCACCACCACTACCACCCCTTTCCCCTTTATACATCCACCCTCCATCCTCCCCCTCGCCCCCTTTCTGCCTCCACTCAGCAGCCACTTCTCTCGCCCTCCGTCTCCCAAATTTGAGTTGAAAATGGGGAAAAATGATCATCATGGGCCTGCTAGAGAAACACAAGGTGAAAATGACACCCAACCCCCCCTCTCCTCACAGCCATCTCGGCTGGCGCCGGTGGGACGCCTGTGCCACAAATCATTTGTATACTCTCATTTCTGCGAACGACCCGCGATGTTGCTTACTGCTTAGTGAGCAGATGACTTTGAGAAAGAATTGGGAGGGAAGGATGAAGAGATGGGCAGGGGGGATGAGGAAGGAGGAGTGGAGTGCATGGGATGGGATGGGTTGGGGTGGGGGGTGGGGCTGCAATTTGCCTGCGTACAGGAGTTGAAATTGAGAGGGAAATTGCGCGCGCCATATGTCAAGTTCTGCAAAAGGAGGCTTTTATTGTACGCGTAGATGTGTTTGTGTGCGTTTTCTGCTCCAAAATGAAGCATCTGGGATGTTCATTGAATCACCTTGGCCATTGTCTGCATTGCCTGCTATTATCACTGAAAGAGCTGCCCCCCCCAGCCACAACGACAAGGAAATTGGAAATGTGGTGCACCTATTGTCTGTCAGTGTTTGGTCATCTCCGTCGGTCTCAGATGTAAGCACGCGCCCTTCCCCCCACCCCGGCCGCTATGAGACATCATCATGACTCTTCTGGTACGCTGAATGCATTCTCCATGCAGGCTGAGCATTCAGGTCCGCACAGGCAAACATGCGACATTACCAGGAAAACGGTTTCATTTCACCTCCAGCGCAAACAGCGGAGCAGCTCAATCCCAGGGTTCATAAAGCTGCTCGGATGCATCTGAGGGAGCGTGCACCGACATGCACAGTCACAGCTCCACCCATTCTCACTGTGGGCTTGGTGTGGAGTAAATATAGAGCTGAGACAGTGTGACACAGTGACCTGCAGAGGACCCCGTACACTTCGCCTGCTAGTTCCACAGGGGCCCCCGCCGTTCCAGGAAAGCCATGCAGTATTCATGGACCAGTCACGGGATCTGGGAGGCGAGTGACGCTCGCAGCGCTCTTCCAGCGTGCCGCTGATGGTGTTACACAATATGCACCACAGATCCACCGCCAGTGTCTGATCTGTGGAGTAGAAGCAGGCAGAATCTGAACCCTCAACGCAGAACTGCACATAGTGAGTTTGCATCTCTTCCTTAAAGAGACAACCCCTTTGTTTTCTTTGAACCCAAATTGATTCTACTTGTATCAAACACACACACATGCAGGAAGCTTCTTTTGACCCACATTTATCTGATCCAACCCTGTGGGGCCTTCAGGGAGCTTCAGGGGAGTCGCGCCCCCAGCATGATGCACTGTGGCAAGGCCACGACTCGGAGATGTGCAGCTGCTGAACCCTGCAGCTTCCATCCTGTCCAGGGGGACTGCAGTTATCAGCGCTGGAGGTAGGTCTCCATCCATGATGAGAGGACGGGGTTAGCTTAAAGTCACTCCAACCTACAATGCTTTTTTTATATTGAATTGCAAACCAGCCCAGTATAAATGAAATCACATTTTTATTGTTTATCCGGATTAGTTTGATCATGAAACATCTACCTATTCTATGAAGAGATTCATTAATTAAGGTTAAATTTAGATTAATTTTTATTTACTTTATGATAGTAAAAACCTTTTCAATTACTCACTAATTGGAAAGTAAGAATCTCACATGTTGATGGAGTGCACACGTTACTACCACGATCAAAGTAAGAATGCTCAGTCATTTCCAGTTTGGAGATTTGACAGTGAAATGGTGTTACTTACATGAAAATGTTTGTGTCTTTTTAGTATTTTAGATGTCTTCTGGAGCTTCCTGAAGTCACAATAGATGAAATATGACTCCAGAAGGAAATGGGGTGGACATAACTTACAAACCTGTATTAAAGACATAAGGTATTAGTGTTAATTTCAGCCACAGTAATGTAATCAAACATATTTCGACTCCTACAACCCACAGTAACTTACAATGTGACATGTAGACCCATGAGTTATATAGACTAGAGTTGCTACGCTGCTTGTTGCTTACGCAAAGTGTGACACCATATTGGATATGTCAAGATGCCTGTTTACTGGTGTGCTACAATTGCACAAACAGAGCTGGAAAAATAAGAATGTAACTTTTCACAAGTAAATTATTAGGATCACCAATCTTTTTTGTTTTATGGAAGAGGACCATGGTATTTGTATGTGTGTATGACATCAGATCAGACGACCTGCTGGTAAAATCAATTAATACCCAGACTCGTTCTCTGTTTTTAGGAAAGTTACCTATAAGCAGAAAGAACACAGCGGTTTTTAACCAGAAATACGTCACACAGTTCTGTGCGAGCCGGTTCAGTTCCACAGTTTTACTCTTCTTCTTTGCAGAATTGTCTTAAGTCAAACATTTTGATGGAAGTTCCATCAGTTTAGAGTTATAGAGAAACATTCTGATTGTTTTGGTAGAAATGAGGGATTAAAATGAGATCTTTTGCATGTTTTCTGAGATCTGTCACATTGAGAGCAATAAGTCTTTAAAATGTGGCGTTCAAAGCTTCTTTGAAGGATGGGAGATTTCAAGACAACAGGTGCTATTTTGTGGCAGCAGCCTGTCTCGATAAAATGCCGTTTCTGGGGTAAAGCTTTGTTTTCAGACTTCCTCCAAAAGCCTGACTGAGTCAAAAGTAACTTGAGACAAAGTTTGTGTTTCTCCTCATTATGGATGTGAGGCGCGTCGCCCACCAGCCCGCCGTGCAGTGACAGACGCTTTGTGCGAGCTCAGGTGTCGCACAAAGTTGTCTTGTTCTCCAACAGAGCTCTGTTTGTGACAAACTGCAAACTTTCCAAGCAAGTTTGAGAATAGGTTCTTTGATAGTCGAATCCTTGGTGCGGCGCTTTCCTTCCTCAGACCAGGTGTACGCCATTGAGAGGGAAATGTCTTCTTGGAGGGAGTAAGTTTGGGGTTGTAACTCATGAACGGGACAGCTTTGAAGGCACGCTGGCTGCCGAGCGAGTCAGAAACACTGAGCTCTTTTGCGTCTGCGCTCGCGTCTCATGAATAATTCGGCAGCGCTGCTCGTCACTGTCCTTGTTGTTGTTGTTGTCGGCTGTGGTGTCACTCCTGTCTGGGGGAGAAGAAGGAGACAGAGGACTCTTTACTCTTCAGTCTCTTCTCAGCTTCCTCTTTCATTTACAGGGAGAGGAAGCTGTGGCGCGGCGCATTGTGCGTCTCTGACAGAGAGAAAAATCGTCTGCCTGTTTGGCATAATGGTCCGTTTGTGCTTAAAGGAAGGTTTGAGCGGAGGACAAGAAACTGGTGCAGACTCAGGAGAAAACTTAGCAGCTAAAGTTCAGTTTTTCAGCCAGGATATGACATTTTAGGAAACATGTTTGCTTCTTTCATTAACTTTATATACAACTTATGACTCTGGTCTTAAATGTTTACGGTAGAAATGAAGGTTTGCTCTCTCACTTATATTAAACAACTGTAAAGCAGGGGGCTTTACAGACCTTAAATGTAAAGACTCTGTTCTGCCTGCTGTGCTAGAGCAACTGCTTCTGCTCATGAAACAGACCCTCAGTTTGAGCATGTTTAGAAACTTTATAGCACCACAAGTTTTAATCTGTTACACTTTTATTTCTCTTGCCACACAACAAAACCGATTTAGCCAAAGTTTAGCCGATCTCAGAACAGCTAAAGGCAGAGCATGGCTGCTCTTTAGGACAAAAAAACAAAAAGTATTAAAGCCTTATTCTTAATTGCACATATGGGTGGAAATAGCAAGGTCATAGACCACACGGTGACCCAGTAGAGCAGAAATGTTCACATTTTTTCTACCAGCATGCAGCAAGTGACAGGTCACAGTGAACACTTATGCTGCATTCACACCAGAAGCGATTTGTGCGGTAGGGGTGTTGATTTTTAATGTTAATTCTATGTACAGACTTGATCTGAGGTCTTGCAGGGTGATGTGGACATCAGATGGAGCATGAGAAACGTGTCAACCAATCAGGGACTCAGCTTTGGGGCACGTGACATTTTCAGTGACTCGATCAAAGGGTAGAAAAATAAATCAAATATGACTGCTCAATGTGGGGATTTTCATCCTGAAATTCCATCCAATTTCTTAACCCACTGGGGCCTAGGATGTCCTGGTTACTGTTGGGTGAAGGCGGTATACACTCAGGACAGGGCCCATGAAGCTGGAGCAATTGCGCCCGCTATACTAACCAGCCACCCAGTGGACAGCGTAGCGAGCTCGCAAACACTGCTGCTCAGGGTCCAGCAGTAGTGAGGTCTGCTGCCGGGACAACTGGTGGTCGGCTGCCCAGCAGAAGGAGAGCCGCCGTGGAAGCTGTTGTAGCGGGCACGATTGCTCTGCTGATTTTAAGCATATTTTAAGCATATTATAAGTTTTAGGATTGAGGATTTTAGGATTTTAGGATTAATAATTCAGTACTCATATTGTGGAATTGATAAGTTTATATCACTTTTTGTAGCCCTCATATTTTCCTAGTTTCTTTTCAGATTTTCATTTGAGATTTCTGATCTAACTTATTTCTGCAGTAGGGGAAATGCTCATGCTAAGCCTACATGCAGAACTACACTCGGATTAAATGAGAAAAAGATATATTGGAATCTATAATAAATGTATTATTCTGCACAGACATGAGATTTATCTGATTAACTGCACTAAAAAAAATCATTATTTCGATAATTACATCAAGAAGCAGCATTGAAAGGTGCTAGAAACAACTATGATAAAGAGCTCCATTGAATTGTGTAGTTTTTATTTATTAGTAAAATAAAAGGTTTTTATGTTTAGGTTTTTTAAACAGTCTAGCTTTGACAACTCTAGGAGTTCTAAGGCTAACATTTAGCTGACTAATCAGAGATAAATTAGTTTATATAAGTTTACTATATTGGTTACTATTATAAACTATAGGGAAAAAACAAAGAGCCAGAGCAACAGTCTTACCATCAACAGGCAAATTTGTTCAATTCAATTTGGTTTATATAAAAAGGGCCAATTTACAACTGAGGATGTCTCAAAGAACTAGACAGAAAGCAAAAAATATTAGAAAGAGATGATGATTTCTGATTATGAAAATGGCCTACTGTTCAAACCTGTCAGGCCATTCCCCTTCCCTCAGAGAAGAGCCTCCTCAGCGGCTGACAGATGGCGTGTTTGCCTCTTCATCTCGGTTTCTGGAGTAGTTTCCTGATTCCTGATTGCCTCCTTGATTCTTTGTTTGAACCTGTTGGTCTCTGTTGCTGTTGCTTGATCTGTCTCTGTCTATAATGTGATTGTTTTTTTTGTTTTTTTGTAGTGATCAGACATTGCTGACTTGAGTTTTTGTTCCTCTTGCTCTTTGTCTTTTTTATTTTGTGAGTCCTATTGTTGTCTTCTCACATTCATTTTTCTGCTCTCTTTTTCTTGTGTAAGCGTTTATCCCATTTCTCTGGTGTAAGCTTTTCTTCAGGACCTGCAATGTATTTTGTAGCAAACATTGCATTTTTTTTCTTGCTCTGTTTGTCCTTTGGGTGAACCAGAGTTCATGTGAGGTTTGGTTTCTGTGTCTATGTCCTAGTTATTTGTGGCTCTTTGTTTTGATTTTGTTATTCTCCACATTTATGGAGAAGTTTCCGTTTTTTTGCAACTGTTGTCCACCTTCTTCTTTTCTTTTGATTCCTTGTTTCTTTTTATCTGGCCCCTCTTGGACCTTGATGGCGTTTGTGTTGGATCTTTGTCCTGATGATGCTGGTCCCTTCATACAGACCATTATCCTTTGTTTTTACTGAGCAGTCAACACCAGTCAATGGGTTACATTATGTGAGGACAGAAGCTCCACCCTTACAGGTCCATTCTATTTTTCTATGGACCTACAACCAATGGGAGACCAGAAACGGTACCAGTCGGTCCTGCTTAACTGGCCCATTTTGTAATGGAAACATTCAAAGCTCCAGTCCGGTCCAGTCCCTTCCGAACCACTCAGTGGAAACGAGGCACAAGTGCTCAACAACATCAATCAAGGGAGAAATCAAACATATTAAAGATAAAATCAACACAGAATTACAGACTTTTGCAAACGTATAAGATCATATTCAGCTTAAAGAATGTTCAAATAAAAAGGACTTCAGTTGTGTTTTAAAATTAGATTTTCTGATGACCACGTGTGTGTATGTTTTTTTCACACACAAAGTTTGATACTGTTGGTCCTCTTTGTGTTGGAGCTCCTTATCCAAGAAGGAAACCTTTGCCTATAGTTTCCACTGAGCTCTGTATGGTCCAGTTGAGTGTTTTGAGCGTTTCTATTATAAATGGACCTATTTAGTCAGACCAAACCGTACCATTTTACTTGTAGGTCCACAGAAGACTGTTATGCACCAGGTAGCGCAGAGCTACTGTTGAAACTGTTGATTGGCAGAAGATTATTCCGACAAAAAAAAGAAGATGTGTTCATCTTTGCTGCCCGCAATCTTCTCTCAAACAACATTAAATGCTGTGTAGATACGAAGAACCAAAGCCAAGCAAAGAATCAGCTGCTGCAAACCTCCATTGTTATAGTTGTTTGCTTCACCCCATATGCGCCAGGATGGTCTAACTTTGAGCGCAACGCTCACCTGAACTGCTTGGACTATTCTAAACCGGACCGGACCATACCATTCAGGGAAAACAAGGCTCATGTTTCCTCCTTGCAGGTGAACCGTTTCCTCCAGCATGTTGAGGTGATGAGTTAGTTCTTGTTTTTTATTTTATTATTATTTATTTTTATTGTATAGTACTGTCACTGCAAACCGAATGGTCCCATCATAAAAATCAGAACCAACCAGAAAGAACTTCAGTTAAGGCTGGAGGTCCGTTTTTATCTTCAAGATAAAGCTCAAGTCAATCAGTTCAATTTTTAGAATTTCTTGACAATAGGGGTGTGTATCTTTCCCTCTCACTCGATTGGATATGCATCTCCATACATGGTGCATGAATCCCTATATGAGAGATTCAGTTAACTGTGTGTCAATCGCTTAGATGATGTTCAGACAGAAACTTAAAAAATGTCTGTTTAAACTGTTTTGGTTGAAGAAAAGTGATTTGCAAAAATGTTGTATGGGCAGCTCTTTTAAACCGCTTGTGCTATTCTAGGCACGTTAACGTTGGGCAGGGGGTGCCCATTCCTGGTTCTTGAGAGCTACCTCCCTCCCTGTTTTCCAGATCTCCTTGCACTGCTTGCTGCTGATTACCTGGACCAGGTGTGTTCATCCAATCAGAATGTGAAGACATCTGACTGAGCTAATCAGCAGCTAGCAGGGCTTGGACATCTGGAAAACAGGCAGGGTGGCAGTTCTCGAGGAACAGGAATGGGCAGCTCTGATGTTGGGAGTGGGGTCATCTGGAACTCACAAGACAGTGCGCTGAACTTTTTTTCTTTCTTCTCAATGATTTTTGATTGTCACTGATGTCCATGGCAGACATGAAATCCTGTCCACCTTTGTCCACTTCTGTCATAGGAGGGATAACACTTCAATGTAAGTGTTGGGTCATCTGGACCCCAAATGATAGCATGAGGGCTAATAGAATACCTCTGTGGTAAGATGTGTGGAGTCAATAGCAGTGAACACAAAATCCTGTCAGTTTGAGGTGTGTCACGACTTTGGTCATTTTTCTAGAGCATCATGTTTCAAAATAATAATAAAAAAAAAATTATAAATAAATAGTCAAATATTTATAGTTTGACCCTTAAGAACTTTTTAAAGTAGCTTCGCTTTAAAAAATATTTATTAAATTTGGGAGTGAAATTTAAAGTGAGCAAAGTACTGAAATAAATAAAAAATTGCAAGTAATACACGTGTTTTCACATCATTCAGCGGCATAGAAGTGAGGATGCAGTGAGGGGGAAGACCTTACTGTGCTTCCACACACATCTACATGCACAAACATGAACACACACATACAAACACACACTAAAAATAAAACCTCGAAAATAAAGTGAACTCGATGTTGGACAGAATGAGAAAGACTCAAAAGAGATTTGATGGAGAACGCATGTAAGTGTGTGTGTTCATTTAAGTGTGTGCATGTGTATGTGTGTGCGGGGTGGAGGGGGGAGCACATCCCCCATTTGCATGTAAATAGCAAAACGCACCAGTTCCACTGCAGGGATGACAAAGAGCATTCTGGGATTGCCGGGTCTCATTTATCATCCATCAGTGGAGAGGAGGGGGCGGCCAGGAAGGCCTCCAGAAATGGTGATGGGGGGTGAAGTTGCAGATAAAGGATGGAGGATAAACATGCCTCTTAGTTGACCACACCTTTGCACTTCTTTACTAATTTTTTTACAACTCAATCTTTCACATCTCCGCCTGTCTTCTTTCTGCCCCCCCCACGCACATTTTCTTTCCAGTCCACTCAGGCTTTTCCCAACATCCCTCTAGTATCTTCCCCATCTTCAGATGCACTTTGCCTTTTATCGTCAGCTTCCTCCCATCACTCTGTTTTCCAGCCCATCTCTCCGTCTTTTCTTGGATTTCCCCGGTGGACTCTTACAGTAAACTGCTCGCATCATTTCAATGCACGATTTTTTAAAATGGATGGCGTGCATGACAGGAAGAAGGAAGAGAGAATAAAAAGAAAAAAAGAAAATGAATTCCACTATCGCACATATCAAAAAAGGCTTAGAAGATGGGCTCTGTGAGGAGAGGCCTCAACAAATAAAATAAGTCAACTTGGATCATCTTGTCCAACCTACCGAAGCACTTTGAGTTTGATATTCATGTGTGATAAGTTTGTTTTTCTTTCTTTTGTGGTGCGTTAGGCTGATAATGTGTGCCTGCTGGCAGTGTGATTGAATGCTGCAGTCTGAAGTGTGTGACTTCTCTTCTCCACATTTTTTTCTCTAAACATCGTCGACAAAAAAAAAGCAAGTTTTGTACACATTTCTCTGTTGTTTAGAGCAAATCATGTCACATATATTTCATTAGGACCTCAGGAAAACTGCGTCAGCTTTTGAAAAAGCGAATAATATGGCTCCATTAAGAAATAAAGATAAAGTGGCGCAAATGGAGGCTCAAAAGCAAACACATAAAAGCCCGGTAGAGAAGTTAGGCCACAGATTCATCTTGCACAATGAAAGTAAAAAGCATCAAAAACCATAAAAGAAAAGCATGCATAAACAGGAAGGAAACCTGCCGGTTTCAAGATAAAGATGCATAAAAGCAGACTGAAAGGAAAGTCCAGGGCTGAAATAAAATCGATAAATACGGCGCTGCGAGTCCTAATGTTGATAGCACCAATACAATTTCTTCAACTCAAGTTTGGGTTTGTCAGATCTGTATATCTATAATCCAACACAACCTCTTCTATCTCCCTGGACATGTAAACATCCACCTTTATTCAGACCAAACAGCTTTAAGAAGATTTAGCCAAAACAGTTTGCTGATTTTTAGGAGTCTGCTCAGTTAGACAAATATAGCTGTAATAACGGTGATTCTGTTTTATGGTTATATTTATCATTACTTAATCTCTTTGCATCAAAGAAATAAAAGTAATGTAATATCTCTGTCTATGATGCACAGCTTTATTTATCCATGGAACCAAAGGAAATTTAACATTTAACACAATTATAAACTATTTTCAAATTCAAACAAAATTACCTAAAGAAATCTAAGTGATGATTCATCTCTTTACTCTGGACGGTGTCTGTTCAAGGTCACATCTGACCAGGGTTGGTTTTACACTTCACACACTAAACACATCCTTAGGCCAATGCGTGTTCATCTGCAGGCTATCGTGGAAATGAGAAACATCTTAATTGAAAAATTGATGTTGAAAATCTACTCGATTTTTGATTAAAAAAATAGTTTTACAAGTCCTAATAATTCCTTTAACTTTTGTTCAGTTAATCCAAAATGCTGACCGGTAGGTAACAAACTCCAAGAGACTGCTGTTTGATCTGCTTTGGCTTCCAGAAAAATTCAAAATTCAATTTAAATTCCTCCTTCTAATGTTTGAGGCTCTCCGTGACCTGCTTCCTTTCAATCAGACAGATCTTATTTGTCCCTGCCTTCCCACAAAATAAGTCCTTCTGCTTCAAACCTGCTGCACTGTAAGTCAGAAAGGTTTGCTTTATTAGCCTTCCGAGTCTCCAGAGCCTTCCTTTATACATACGTTGAACCAAAAGCTACTTTGTGTGAAAAATTGTGGTTTTATTTAAAAGGAAAATAAGAATGATTAAAGCTTTTACTTTGGTAATACATTTTCATAGCTTGTTTTCATTTGCACAAATTTTTTCTCCAGATTTTTGTTATTTTAATGTTTTTTAGAGCAGGTGATACAGGTAATATTTTATGTTCTATGTATTCTGAACATTTTTATAATTTGAATTTTTTTAAATTCATTAGAAATTCATCTCTGAGTTGTGAGCGGGACCATTGGCACAGAGAAACCCTGCCCCCCCTTCCACTCCCTGTTGCCGAGAGCTTTCTGTTTTCATACTTTCCTGCTAGCTTACAGCTCCTCACAGTCACAACCTCACATCACAGATGCAACAAAAACGAAGAGCAATATTGGAGCCATCCAGCCGTACAGGCTTGAGCCAGATGGCAGCTCGGAAGAAGACGTTCATGGATCTATTTGTCTTCAAAAAGATATGCAGCGGAGCTTGTGGCCCTCCCAACATATTTTCTGTCACAAATACGATCTTTTTCAAATGATAATTTTTTCGTCTGGTTCTGATTCACAACAATTTGAATAAAGAAAAACTCAAAACTGTCCTTTATCATGAGAAAAATGCCACAAGAAAATGTTAAAACACCATTTTCATTGGAGTGGGTCTTTTAAAGCACATGCATGTGATAAAATGCTGCATGAATAAAGTTAAAGCTATGAGTAATCGTATGGTAAAACTGTCCACAGAAAAGCAAACATCCATGCATTTGTAATGTATTCAGATTGCATAAACCGCACATGAAGTCCACCCAGTGGACATCCTGGTTTTTCAAGCTGAAGTACTTTTTTATGTATCACATTATGCGGCATGGGCTTTGTTTACTTTTATTTTTTTGTTTACTCTCTGAAGTGAATTATCTCCCTCTGCATCAATCTGGTTTTATTTTGATCATTCCTTCTCACGTTTCTCCCTCTTGTTATCACAACATTGTGTTTGCTCAGGATCATTCGTTTTCTTCAGAAAATGTGTTTTTCTCCCTTAAGGACTAATTAGTCTGGTTGCAACTGCAGGGCCAAAGCGCCGCCGTTTGGCTTTACTCATTATTTATGCCACTAACTTTCTTCTGCTGCACATTGTTTCTGCCTCATCATATCGTTTTACCAGAGGAGGAGATTTATCGGCTGCATTTTTCACACGTGTAAACCTCTGTATAAATTGCAGGTGTAAACACAATGAATTACGGCTTGAAGCTGTAGGGAAAAAAAGATTTGCCGTGGCACTTTCAAGGCTGTCCAGACTTTTATTAAAAGCCTAATGATGTGCAGGCATCAGCTGTGTGTGTGGAAGTTGAGAATCATCAGTCTTTCCAGATAGGGAATATGTAGCATTCTGCTTCACCTATCTTTCAGAGCGCCGGCTTTTTGTCATTCAGACATGCATGGCGTCCAGGTAAATGCTCATTATGAGTCCGACGTGACAGCACTGTGGATCTTTGGAAAGAGACACAAGCTTTGTGACAGTTGGTGCTTTGTGTAAAGAGTGATGATGAAAAGGAAGCCTTTCACAGCTCGTGATCTGCATGACTGAAGGAGTTTGGATGCTTTTTCTGATGTTGAAAAATGACCTTTGAAGCATCTGGAAGGTGGGCTTTCCCCATCCAAATCAGGGGGTCCCAACTAAAGCCATCAGGAGATTTAAGAAAAATGACTGCCTCTTTAAAATTTGGAATTAAAAAAAGTAACAAAAATGGAATTGTCTGGAATTTTTAATTATAAACTGTTTTTGACTTTTAATGCATTTGTAATGTTCTTCAGAATAACGTTTTGAGTCATTTCAAGATTAATTCTCAAAATATTTTACAGTTTTGGTTGCTTTCACTGATAAATTAAGTTTTGATATTAGCTGTTAATTTAGAAATGTTTCATTTCTAAGAGTATTCGGCTGAAGTTCTTCAGCTAATTTGGCATTTTATAATTTTTTGGATCATTCAGTTTTATAACATTTACCGCAATTCTGAAGAAGCTTTTTCTAACCGTATTAAATCGTTTTTTTGGTTTTCGTTTTCTTTTGACCATTCATATATAACTTTTAGGTGTGTCTTGCAGTTCCCTTAAGGGCATGTACTCAGTTTGAATAGGCTTGTTGCAAAATGTTGAAGCAAATCTCGCTCCAGGATCTTTCTTTCACAGCTCCATTCTGATATACTGGTCTGATATACCAAAAGTATTGCCTTTCTGGCCTTGACTCACATTTGAACTGAAGTACTATCACATTCCTAACCAATGGAGTTCAATATGATGTGGGTCCACCTTTTGCAGCTATTACAGCTTCAACTCTTTTGCGAACCATAAGGTTGAGGAGTGAGTTCATAAGAATTTCTGACCATTCTTCCAAAACCGCATTGGTCAGGTTGCACATTGATGTTGGTGGAGAAGGCCTGCCTCTCAGTCTCCACTCTAATTCATCCCAAATGTGTTCTATGGGGTTCAGGTCAGGACTCTGTGCCGGCCAGACTCTGTCATCTACGTCTTTATGGACCTTACTTTGTGCACTGGTGTACAGTCATGTTGGAAGAGACTGCTCCAAACTGTTCCCTCAAGGTTGGGAATACGGAATTGTCCAAAATTCCATTCTCCCAACGGAGCACGCATTCAAAGTTCTGTTCATTTTCCTGAAGCATTCAAAGTTCCTTTCTCTGGAATTAAGGAGCCAAGCCTAACTCCTGACAAACAAGCCCAAACCATCATTCCTCCTCCACCAATGCAGTCTGAAATGTACCGTTCTCCTGCAACCTTCAAACCCAGAATGGTCTAGCAGATATCCAGATGGAAAAGTGTGATTCCTCCCTCCAGAGAAGGTGTCTCCACTGCTCTAGAGTCCATTGCATTGGCACTTTGCATCGATGTGTGGTTTGGATGCAGCTGCTCGGCCATGGAAACCCATTCCATGAAGCTCTCTGCATACTGTTCTTGGGCTAATCTGAAGGTCACTTGAAGGTTGGAGCTCTGTAGTAAATAACTGTGCAGAAAGTCATAGACCTCTTTGCACTATGCGCTTTAGCATCCGCCAGTTTACGTGGTCTACCGCTTGATGGCTGAGTTGCTGTTGTTCCCAAACGCTTCCATTTTTTTGGATCAGACCATGTGATTAGGACATCTGATTCTGATCATTTGGACGGGTGAGCCAGTACTTTTGCTAATAAAGTGTATGAAAGACTTGGTGTCATATTATTCCATCTGGGCACAAACTGTCATTATGATTTTTTTCCTTCATGATGAATTTTCAAACATTGGCACTTCTGTTAAATTGAAAAGGACATTACTTATACATCACTACCACGTCAAAGTCCCTGACTGATCAAAGTTCAGTTGTTTTACTTTGGATCCACGTTTAATGTGTGTGCATTTTCTGCGTGTTTTCTTCATAGAGCCTGAAAACTGACTTAAAAACTTTTGTAGAGACGTGTGAACGTGAGTGTTTTGTAAGCTGAAGCCTGAAATGCTCACCTATATATGTTTACTTAGATCAGGGGTGTCCAAAGTCAGTCCTTGAGGTCCGGTGTCCTACATGCTTTCCAACCAACCTGCCATTGAAGCTCCTTATTGGCAGGTAATCCAGGTAATCAGCAGCAGATAAGGTAGGGTTTCTGGAAAACCAGCTGGAGGCCGGTCCTCGAGGACTGACTTTGGACACCCCTGACTTAGACTTTACATTGGAAGTGGTCACTTGAATGTTGGCTCCCGAGTCTGATGGGAACATAGGATAAGGCTAATGGAAGTTGTACACACTTATGACGTACAAGTGACGCCAGTAGGATGTCCACACAAACTATACTCTGGTTGTCTAATTTCCTCATTTCTATCAGTCTGGCTTCACACAAGGAGCTTGAACAGCTCTAGCTGGACTCCTAAGGAATTGGAGCGTTTAAAGAAAAATGAAGAAAAACATTCATACGACACACCCGTGTCTCATCTACTTCATCCTAACCTTGCGTGTTATGCAAGTGTTCACTAGACCTATCACTTGCAGCTTACCGAGCGCTCTTCGATTTCGACATTTTGTGCGTGGCCAGTACAGCTTTGTCCATTTTGACCCACAGTCAGCTCGTATCCACCTGTAAGGGCAATCATGACAGTCGTCTTTTAAAACAGCCACTTTGATCTTACGTCACAAAAATTCAAAGGCTTCAGAACCAGCAAACCTGGTGACTCCAATGCTCCTCTGGAAAGTTTAGCTTTTAAAGCAAAAAACAGGTGGAGATCTTTGAAAAGAGACGACAGGTGCAAAGGTTTTCATGCACAAAGCCTGTGTGCAAAAAGGAAAATGTTTGAAACTCCTTTTCTAAAAGTGATCCGATATTCTTTTTGGTGCTCCGGAGTTTTATGTGTTTGGTATATTGTAGAGTGTAATTAACAGATGCATCTTTTGCAAAGACGCCTCCAACAAGCAAAGCTTGGTTTCCCTTTCATATTAAAATAAACCTGTTTAAAGAAACCAAATCAATGCAACAACGCTCAAAAGCTTGCTGGATAAAAAAAAAAAAGCAGAATATATGTATGTTTTTTTATTTCTTCTTTGTGTCCTAACACATTTTCACATTTCACCAACTGAAACTACACAGCTTTTCATGTGAACACAAGCTCTAATTTGAAAGTACGTTCGCTTAAAATGCGACCTGATGGCATCGTAGCTGGGACATATTGGACTGACAGCGGGGGTCAAGTCCTCATGTGGTGTGAGTCAGCCAAACTTCCTGTAACTAGAAGTGTGTGTGTGTGCTTAACTTCACCCTGCAGCCACAGTTGCCCCATCAGGCCATATGGTCCATTCCTAATCTGAGCCTCGTCCTGCTGACAGCACTCGGATTGACTTCTGTAATTAGATCTTATCTCCAACAGTAAAAGAAAACAAATGGGGTCCACAGGTGAGTCTACAGACACATTTGAGGCGGCGAAGCGTTGCCTCATCCCGTCCAAAACAGGAAGCATATTTCCATATGAGGCGGCTTCATCGTTTAAGAGGGTATTGATGGATGAGATGCTTTGTTGCTCCACAGGAGCTCTCACTCTGATCTAATATTCGAATGCCTCTCCGCTGTACAGCAGTAAACCTTTCCTCTCGTGTGTCATGACCGCAGAGTGATCTCAGCTTGCCCCCCGGCCATCTTTTCATTGCATCTCCACTTTGATTGTTCCTCCATCTTTACAACCTGTGTGGTGAATGGACGGGATTAGAGCCTTTTTTCCTTCATCTGCTCCTGCCCCATCCCCCTCCTTCCTGCTTCAGATTTTTTCCCCCTCGATTCATTTTATTTGTCACTATATCCATCCTTTACCCTCACCCCCCACCCCCTGCCTTCAGTAGGCAAGGGTCTTACTAATTACTTTAACCCTATTCTTGTAAAAACTTCCACTCTCTGAGGGGGGGTGGTGCTGTTGTCCCTGGATGGAGCAGCTTTTAGAAGCCTCTGTTTGCGTCAAAGCCAAAGATTGATCAGATAACGCACACACAAACACACACACACTCACACAGCACTTGGCAGAGGCCGCCTTCACGGGGCAGGTGTGCTGGGAAAAGGGAAGTGGAGGGGTGAATGGGTTGAGAATTGAAAGGTGGTGAGGTAAAAGCGGGGGTGTCGGAGCTTATCTCTCTCGCCTGCCTCTCCTCCTCTCCCCTAAGGGCTGGATAAGGGTGCTGATTGTGACGTTCAATATATATGTGTGTGTGGGGGGGTGGGTGTGTGTGTGTTTTCAGGGCTATGATATGTTGCCATTCATGTCAAAAGTCACTTCGTTCTGGGGGGCCCTTCCTCCCAGCCGTCCCCGGTGTCCTTCAAGAAGTTTTAAGTGTGCGGTGGGGCGTGCTCATGTGCATTGTTTGGAGCCATCTCTTAGTTTCTCGCTGTGTTTGTGAGATAACGACCCCTGGGTGATAAAACCGCGGCGAAGAAAGAACGCACTCTCAAAGACCGGCCAGCAGAGAAAGAACTTTCCTTCTCGTTTTCTAGTTTTGGCCCTAACGAGGGCAGATCCTCGGAGAGCTGTGGGCTTTGCTGCCTGGTCTCTTTGTTTTGTTTTCATGCTGCTCGAGCGTCCCTCTCTCAATCTCTGGGGTTTTGCCCAGAAAGACATCACTGATTCCCTAATACAATCAGCAGAACCACAGCTGCACCACCATGATGGCTAATTGCATCAGGGGTCACTGATAAAGTCTGGAGTGGGCTGCTGCCTCTTTCTTGGAAGACCAGGCTCCTTTTTGTGGCATTTGGCCGTTTCTCTCCTCTTAAAGTTTAGCGGAAAGACCATTAAAGGCTTTACAGTCAATGAAAGCCTGAATCAGCTTTATAAAGGAGAACAAATGACAAATTCAGATTTATGACCTGAGACAGGCTGCATGTGAAATGGAGCCAACAATTTGCTTTATAAGAATCCAAACGGATGTTGAAGAATCCTAGTTACCAGAATTATGAAATTTGCTTAATTAGATTCAGCCTTTTATTTTTTAAACCAAAATCAGATTAAAAACTCATTCTTATTTTTGACTGTTACCTGGCAAAAGGAAGGGTGTTTGAAGGTAAAGTTAGAAAGTGGGAACAATAAAGAAAACAACATTAAATTGAAACAAACAGGACAATTTAAACACATAACTAAGGGGACATAATAAAAAAAATTACAAGAGAAAACAAGAATAGGTTATAGCAGTCTATTTCAGGGCAGCATTTTTCCTTGAAATGATCAGTGATAAAAGCTTTAAAAGCTGTTGAGAAAAGGTGAGAGTTTCTAGCCTTGGTGTTTATGTAATCCTCCCCAGACTCTGCCTGCAGTTGACTGAAAGGACCACAAACATTTATTCTTAAGAAAGAATAAAGAGAATCAAGTTTTCAGAGCAAGTTACGGGTGAGATGTAGAGGTTGATGCATGTAAGAGGGCAAACCAAGAGAAGTGATAGATATAACCATTGACTGTATATGAAAACTGGACTGAGCGATCCAAACAGGAAGTACTTGCTGGTTCCAAGAAGCCAAAATCCCATAGACTTCCATAGAGAAACAAATAGCGGTTACTCAGTCATTCTATTTGTCTCTTTATTAACAATTTCTTGTTTTCATTTTTTTTTTCATATTTTGTTTCTTTATTGTAAGTTATTCAAGTTATAAACTGACCAATCAGATGCGTCAGTAAAAGCATGTGGTACCCCCTGGCCCTTACCTCGACAAATTCTCCCGAGCCATTTTCAATGGAAGGGGTGTGGACTTCCTACAAACTTGCTCCTGATTGGTGACAGTAGCTACCATAAAAACGTTGACTTGGACTGACTCAGACCAACCCCTATCGTCTGGCTCCAACATGGCGATATCCATATGGTGGATAAATGGGGACAAAATTGCCTTAAAGTAAGACATTTTCTATGGGTGACGTCACACTGGCTCAGTCCAGTTCTATAATACAGTCAGTGATATGACCAGTGAATTCTGATGTTAATTCAACAATAAGCAGAGAGTGAAGTGGTGTTTTCTGAAGGAGTCATTATTTAGAAATGGGAAACAAATGGTCAAAACGTGCCAGAGTACAGCTGATCCCTACAGTTTGATTGGCTGTTGTGATCACTCTCATTTCCAGCTAAGGCACCCATCCTGTCAACGGGCAAATTTCATACTAGGATTTTAGAGGCTCAACATTTGGACAAACGTGATGTTTCTTTGTCAAGATAAATAAAATGGAAAAAAAAAAAACATGTAAAATGTCTTTGCATAATACTGATTTCTCTACCGTTGTCATTTCAGAAACTTGATGCTTCACTGATAAAAGTTTCAAAATGCAAAATCCTTGTTTGTCTGCAAGAGTTATGTTCTGAAAATAACCCCACGATGGGTAAAATTTGCAAAATAATCATCTATCATTTTTACAGTTGTTCTATATGCTTTAAGGCTGTAAACCACCCAACTACACACTTTATATACTTTTCTCAGAGAGACATTTAAGAATCTTTCTTTTTTTTTTGGTGTTAGCAAGTTCTTGCTGCGTTATTCTCATGATGGAGGACACATATAAATTAAATTAAGCTTAAAATTTTATTTCTGAATATTTCTTCATTCAAATTATTATAACTCTGGAGCAGACAAGAATTAAGTATTTATTTTTCTACTTTGAGTTGACATCTGGATCAAAACTATTTGGCTGAATAGCTCCAATATTGTTTGGAATGGGTGCGAGAGGCTGCAAGCTAGCAGGAGAGTGCAT
>NC_050518.1:294251-316643 GCF_002922805.2 Oryzias melastigma
GTTATAAATCTGGAGCAGAAAAAAAAGTATTTATTTTTCTACTTTGAGTTGACATCTGGATCAAAACTATTTGGCTGAATAGCTCCAATATTGTTAGGAATGGGGTGTGAGAGGCTGCAAGCTAGCAGGAGAGTGCATGAACAGATGGATGATGGGAAATAGAGGTGAGCTTTCTCTGCGCCAACAATCCCACCAATAACTCAGAGATAAATTTACAATGAAATACTGTCACTCTACAGGAACTATGTATTAGAAAACATGTTTTTTTTATTTTTTATTTTAGCTAAGAACAGCAAAATCATAATTAAAAAAAACACTGGGAATGCTTTTAAAATAGATCAAAAGTTAATCAGAGACTTCAACATTTTCACTTTTTCTTGTTTAAACTCTTAAAGTATATCAGACTGATAACAGAGATCTGCTTGCGATCAAAGACTTATGTAAACATAGTAAACTAAAAACATTCTGTACAGAAGAAACAGCGCGAAGGAGATTGGTTTACTATAGTCTGCAGCCAATCAAGAAGCAGAACACAATACACAGTAAAAAAAAAAAAAATACACAATTGCACTCCACTAAACAGCGAGATTGTACAAACTGCATTATTGCTATACTGTAGTACAATAATGAGATATGAATGCATCTCTTGTATTTGTACTTGTAAAATTTGAGAAAACAAGTGATGTTCCCCTTCTTGCAGAAATGAAAGCCCAACACTCCAGAAAAATCACTGCACGTGTATTGATTCTGTCCGGAGGGGACGGATCGGGTCGCTCTGGAGTCTTTCAGAAACAGGAACCTCCTTGTATCTGTGGCATTCATCCGGGATAGAAGGCCCCAATCAAACCTAGCTCAGCCTCATTCCCCATTCCTCTTTAATCTTTATGAATTATGAATTGGATTCTGTGGTTGAGAAAGAAGCAGCATTTACATAACCCCTCTGACCAGCGCCTCATGTTTTATGTGCACTCAGATCTGCACTGCATTGACAACAAATTATTTGTCCTTGTGCATTCAGAATCTGCAGACGTGTTCATGCATTCAATAATTCAGTGCAGGAACACGCGTGTGATGATATGTACATTTCTATATGTTGTTAGTGTGCGTGCACATGTGTGTGATTTCCATTAGAATTGTTCACTGCTGTTGAATCAGGCGAGTCAGCAGGAGGAACAAAGTCCTCCCCCTGCGGGCGGTATTATGGCAGCGTGAGTAAAGGTGTTTTCTGACACACAAAGCGACGCTTTAAATTTCAAATGGGATTCTGGAGGGCTGGTTGAAAAGAAGAAGAAACAAATCTGTGGAGGGCTTCACACCACTTTTTTACCCCTCCTCCCTCTCCTCATCTCCTCTCTGCCACTGTCTCTTTCCCCCTCTCTCTTTCTCTCTCTCGTGTCAACCTTTTCAAAAAGCATCTATATTCTCGCACCAGACTGTAGGAGCATGTTGTCATGTTGCTATGCTACCTGAATGTCAAGCAGAATGTCAGAGTGATGGCAGAGTGTGAATGTGCAATAAAATATGAAGCTTCTTCTGATGATGGGAGAGCTGGAAGGGGAAGAAAGCGAAGCAAAAATACTGAGGGCATCATTAAAAAACTCATTTTTGCTGAAAATTTAAAGGACATACAGTTGAATTTAGAACTGAAATATGCTTCACTTTAAAAAAAGACTTAATTTCTGGTCATAGAAAGATGAAGAAAAAAATCCACCCAGCATTGTTAAAGGTCACTAAACTCTTTCTCTTGCTGTGAACTCCAATAAACTAGCACAGTTGTTGACAGTAATGCTAATTTGACGATGGAAACGCACACATTCAGGTTCACACAGCCACGTGCAAAGGTCAAAGCCCCCCTGTTTCATTTCACTCTTTGAGTATCTGTGTGTAAACACCTGAAAAAAAACTTTCTGATCACAGCAACTCTCTGTGTTGAATAGATACAACCTCAAACAAACAACATCATTGTTATTTAATCAACAACAATGAAGCCAAAAGAGAAACTGCTTTGGGCGATTCTGATTCCCCTCGCTGCTTTCACAGGACTTGGATGAGGTAACTGCTGCTGCTGCTCCTGGAGCATCTCTGGGTCTGCCAACACTGAGGGAAACATCTGAAATCGTCTTAGACTTGAAAGGAAAAATGATCTTAAATTTTCCCCAAGATCAAACCAAATAAGTATATAAACCAGGATGAATCTCACACTCTACAAGCCCCAGTCGTTGTAGAGTTTGTGATGTGATCACAAAAGACATAGCAGACACTATGACTTAAAGCCTCAGTCACATGCAGCCTGTAGGGGCTGACCCGTAGATGGGTGCTGCTGGTTTTTAGGCTGTCCAGGGCAGGCCCATGCAGGGTTGTAGAGAAGAGCGGCTGCATCCTAAATGAGCGTAGGTGTGTCTTACAGCCCATGAGGCTTGTACAGCCCCCTTAAGGGACATGCACGGAGTGTGCAGGTGATATGCACGATCCCGTAAGAGGGCCGTAGCTTACGCTGTTGTATAGGTGTTGGCTACAACCTGCTGCTCACAGCACCCCTGTAGAAAAAATCTGCATGAACTTTTTGCACTACAGGCTAATAGAGCAGTCCACAGCCTTTGTATTTTATCTGGGCCAACTGGATGCCCTGTTGGCCATTTTTCTCCTGCAGACAGCCCATATCCATCCGTAAGGGCAGTTGTGACTAAACCTATGTATACACAGCCCTCTGCAAGAGGTCAAGACTTCACTTCTAATGAAAGTCTATGTAAACGAGCATTTCAGGCTTCCACTTTCAAAACTCTTGCGTAGAGGTGTTGGTGCGCATGTTTTTACGGCTGTTTTCAGGCTCTACATACAAAACATGTGGCCATTGAATGAGCATCGCCAGCTAAACTATAGATTGAACTTTGACCAATCAGTGAATCGGATTCTGTAGTGATAGATGGAGCAGGTGGTGAAACTTACCAAACTTAGAGTATAACTGGTTTATCTAGTAAACTCAGACATGGCGACAAGATGTATTATTAGTGAAATTATAATAAGATTGTTAATACCATACAGTGTTACATGGATTCTCAAACGGTGAAGCTCCAATGATTGTTCTGCTTCTCCTGGAGGGCATTTCAGTTTGGCCACTAGGTGGCGTTATCGCTACACCTTATTCCAGTAAAAGAAAGTATAGGCAAAAAACTGTATTTCAGACCACTAATGGTTTTAGAAAATATTTTCAATACAAAAGTTTGGAAAATTCATGCCTGTGAGATAAATAAAGATGTTCATCTAGTGAGCAATGTATGCTTAGGTCGATTGAGCGTTAGCATTAGCCGCTTTATTGGAAATCCCATTACACGTAAGCATCAAGTTAGCAGACTTTAGCATTATGCGTTAGGTCAATCTCTACATTCATGGATCGATTGTTGATCTATTAAGCTTGGATTGATTCAGATCAGTTGATCGATTTTATCAACCCAGCCCTACTTTGTAACAATGACCGACTTTCTGATCTGACTTCTACGTAAACTCTGAATAATTGGGTCGTCTGGTTGCAGGAATAGTTTTAAATCTTCAATTAAGAATCTCTTTCTTTAAAATTCAGATCTTTTTCTTTTTTTAATTTGTGATCTGACAAAATGAGGGAGAAAAACAACTGACCAATCTATTTTTCAACAGAACAATGGAAATAACGATAAGATGAGACACCAACCCCATGATTTATGTTCATTTTTGGAAATCCTCACATTGATTTTGAAGAGGTTGTTTAACAATTGTTTGTGATATAATGTAATGAAGCAACTTCAAAGCCACTTTTACAGGATAATGTAACTGATATTAAAACTTCATGTCTGAGTAAACAAGAAAAAGCTCCAAACTGCTGTTTACTGATCAGTTACTAGAGATGAAGATGTCATCATCTTCCTGCTTCTAAGAGTCAGCTCTCATCTGACTAAGGCAGGGAACCTGGAACAACTTGATAGGCTTCCCAAGAGTAAACCAACTGAAATGATTCCAAAAACACAACAAGGACTCACCTAGAAAGAAAGAAGCAAAAGAAGATGGTAAGAAATGCAGGCCCTCCTTTACTCAGTTCAGGTCAGAGTTCATTATTCTACAGTCAGAACGAGACTTTTAGATCAAAGTGACTTAAACAAATCTGAATTATCCCCAAAATGCTTTTTTTTAAATATTCTGTGGACTCATGAGACAGAAGAACTTTCTGTAAGATGTGTCATCCATCATCTGGAGTTTTCTCACTTTTACATGAAACACTTGATTATTATATTATTGAAATTTCTACAGCTAGAATGCCACAGAGCCTCCAGATTATTAACCAGACATTTGTTACAACTGCCTTGCATCATGTGTGGCGCCTTCAGATGTCTCCAAACATTAGAACAAATAACTTCAGCGAGCAGAGGCTGCTCCTCTTCATCATCAGCTGATCAGGATCGTTGTTGCCGCTGCTGTTCTCCTGGTTCAATTTAGCTCTAATGATGAAAATTCAGAAAACAAAACTCAGAAAGATGATGGATGATTGTTCTCCTGGAGGGTTGACTTCTGCAAAGTTGTTATGTAAAATGAGGCCACCTCGATGACGAGCATGAAGGCCAATCAGGGTTTCAGAAGTTGTCACGTTACGTGCCACATCTTCTTCCCAGCTCCTCTGTCAGCTCTCTGTCTAGCTGCATTTCTGAGGAAACCTCCAAACTGTAATGGAACAGACAGTCACTTTCAAAGTTTCCAGATTTTATGTACAAGTATTGGACGTAGCACAAGTAAAAATGTAATTTATCACTCATAGGCGGAGTCTGTCACCGGCTGTGACCTCCGGACCAGCCGTCCCACATCTCTATGATTGCTGTCAGTTTGTCAGCGGCTCGCTGTGCTTTCAGGTTTGTCAAATCTGAGAACCGCTGATGTGAACATTTCCAAGGACAGAAAATGTGGCCCAGCATGTGTAAACCTCACAGCAGCTTTCCCATTGGGACGCTTTCACACCTGCCAGCATGAGAGGGAGCGACGATGGGCGGTCACGTTTGTGCCCAGACAGTTTCTTCCCCAACACCCCAGTTTGTGGTTTCAGCAACGATTCTGGGGCGTTGGGACAAAATAACATGCTGGTTTGATGTTTTTTTACATCATTCCACAATTGTTTTACAATCATTTGAAATCGGTTAACTTGGAGTAGTTGCTTTTCTCTTTGGCTGTTTTCTTATTATTGTTTTTAAATGGAAAATTTCCTCTTCTTTTATAAAACTTCTCACCTTCTTTACCCTTCCTCTCGAGTTGGCTTTCTGTTACCCATGAAGGGTGTTAACTGGACCTTATACAATAAGTATTCCTCTAGATTTCAATGAAAACATAAAATAGCTTCAAGAAAGTCATAGATAAAACAGAGATTATTGTGTTACTTAAATTTTACTGACATGTTTGAGAACATATCTGAAATTAATTTGCTTTATATATTTTTTTATGTTAAAATTTTTAACTCTAGTAACTTCGGGGTCAGTTTTGACCCATTCATATTTTCTTCAAGAACATGTAAAATAAATACATATTTATTTTTGACAGCAACAGAACTTGAATCCAAACACATTGGCACACAAACAACCAACAAACAAAACCAATAGAAATCACTCACGTCTTCCAAAAATATTAAAATCAGAGAATCTTTGTGTGTCTGGACGGGCCTGAGTTTGTTTATCTTGCACCTCTGCTGGACATATGAGCATCCTCTGAGAGAGGAGGTGACTGTCAATGTTTTGGCTGAAGTCCACTAATGATTTTAAATTTGGCTTTAACTATTGCTTTATGAAGTCATTTTATATAACCGGGTCAAAACCGACCCTAGCACCAGAAAGGACATAATTTCAACCAGAGCATTCTGTAATAAAACATGCAAAAAATTGAATTTTTTGTTGAAAATGGGTCCTGAAATGCCAAAAAATCTTCATGGAACATAATAATTTTAAATAATTCTGTTATGCAATTAAAAAATGAAAAGCTGAAACGGGTCGGTCCCGACCCTAACTCAAGATTACGGTCAAGGCCAAAAAAGCTTTTCAGTCTCAGTATCATTCTTCCATTCCATTCACTCTGCTGTCAAGCAGAGCTGCCCTGCTAGTTCTAACCAGACCACTGGGGGCAATATAGGGTTCAGTATTTTGCCCAGACATTATGACACACAGCAACATATCAAACCTGCAATCCTCCTATCAGAGGTCAGGCACTTTAAGTGTTAGTCACATTTTTGGAATGCCCAGACTCATGGAGGGTCATAGAAAGGATTATTTCCTAATTTCTAATTGCTGAGCAGCACGTGATTAGTTGTGGTGAGAGAGCACCTGAAAGGAGTTTCCAACTTTGAAGCTAAAGCTCAAATCTTTGCATAATTTTTTAAAGAAATTCACCCACATGCCCAGTTTGTTTTTTTGCTTATTTGTCTCGCATAGAATTTTCATAAAACTGTGATGAGCATCTTTTTTGGTTTCTTAAAACTCTGACTTGACCACAAACACTTGTTCAAACATAAATCACTTGAACTGTCTGACAAATGGAGCAACTCTTAAAAAAACATGTCAGGAAAGAGAGGAGGAACAAAGTCACTGATATGTTTTAGTTGTTTTTAAGGGTTACAACTTAGCCACTTTGAGAATCCAGATCTACACTCTGGGAGCATGATCCACACTTGGAACATGTAGACTTAAACGGGAGGTCATAAAAGAAGCAAAAAAACATCAAAGAAGCACATAAGGCCTCACTTCACTCTATTAAGGTCAAGGTTTGTGATTTATAAGTCAAAAAAGCCCAAGCAGGACAAATTAAACATATATATTATTCAAGCTTTCAAGTTTTGATATTAATTTATTATAATAAAAAAAAGAAACAGACCTGAATGTATGTTTCATGACCATCATCTCAACTCCAGCAGTGTGTAAAAGGCTATTAAAGGATTAAAAGCTGTTTGACTCCATAACATACCTGCTGTCAAACTGGAGGAAAACGCTTCTATGCCATCATCTTTATGTACAACACTGCAGGAGAGTCCCCAAAGAAAAGAAAATAGAAAAGTGCAAAATGAAGTGATGACACCATTTTTCACACCATTTCTTCCTGGAGTTACATAAGCACGAGGAGCCGCTGCGTTAAATTGGACAGAGAGAGGAATGGATTGAAGGCTGCGTCTGCAGCGTCTTCCTCTCATCCCAGACTAATTATCAACTCTTACTTCACTTCATGGACAAAATTAGATATTTGTTTTTCAATCTTGTTTCATCCACAGCCGTTGTTTTTTTTCTGTTTTTTGGGGGCGGTGTATTTTTCTGCAGCATCAAGGATCTAAATCTCATTTTCTGCTCTGAATTACTGTCTAATGAATATAAGGTTTTGGATTTGGAGACAGGCAGACAAGCTAATGGGTTTGTTGGATTGTTGAGTAGTATGCCACACTCATTATTGCTTTCAGTGCTGTGATTAACTTGATTTGCGGGGCAAATCCATCGGCGGGAAGATGATGTGCTCACATATATAAATGCACGCATGCCTGTAATGTAATTATCTGATTTATTAAGTTTTTAATATAGTTTGTGGCTCAGCTGGAAATAGAAAAGTGGACGGCCGAAAACATTAAGGCAGCTGATGTTCAAGTTGTGATTGATTTAATTTGGTTGGAGAACATGATGTCAGGACACACTAAACAGGATAAGAAACCCACTCGGGGTTATCTCTGCTTAAAAAGTACATCTTTGTTTTTAATAAACTGCACATAAAAGAAAACAGCAGCTTTTTGCCTGGCATGGACATTTCTGTGCATTAAAAGTGGCCCTCAAAGGAAAAATGGTTTTCAGAGATGGGTGGAGGCTCAACTGGTTGATGCTTTTCCTTAACATAAGTCAGATATGAGCAAATTAAACAGATGCTAAAAACAAGCAGGTTTTAGGTCATTTCTGTCACCTAGAGTTCCATCTAAAGTCTTATTCACAACTAACTTAATGGATGGAAATGGGCTGAAAAATAGACAAACCTGTACGGGACACGCATGTGGCCTGCATGAAATATCAAGGTTATACATCGCTCAATGAGGCCGTAGAAAGAAAATGTTCGTGCAGTTTTTTTTTCTATGGGCACGCTGTGAGCAACAGGTTGTAATGAACGCTTAAACAATGTGCACAAATAAGTAAGGGGGAAGTAGGAGAGACTCCTCCTGCGGTTCAAATCGTGCTGACGTCAGCACAATAAGTAGGGATGTCCCGACTCGATCACGTGATCGGAAATCGGGCCGATCACGTGGTTGATGACTCAATCGAAATCGGACTTTGTTGTCCGATCGGGATCAGATATTTAATTTATTCTTATTATGATCAGCGCTTTATATTTCAATCTTATTATTCCGGATAAATACTCCATTAGAAGTCTGCATGTCATGAAAATTTCACAAAACGTTATTCCTGGAAAACGCAGCAGAAAACGGCAGCAGCTCAAGCAGAAGGTTAACGTAAACAGTTCAGTCAAGCTAGCTAGATGATTACAGATTCAGACTTCCGGGATCAATAACTCTTTTAAAAACGCTTTAAACTGGCATCAGGTGTCTCTGTTGGTTTGTCCTAACACAAACAACAACCTCTAAAGACATTTCAATAGAAAAAAGAGTAGTTTTTGTTTCTTTTTAATGCTAAGCTCTAGGGATGGGCAATATGGCAAAAAAAGAAAATCACAATTTTTCTATTTTATTTCACAATTTCGATTTTATCATGATTTCTTTAAAATAAATTCAAATTGACAAAAAAGGAATTATAATGATTTTAGTTGAAAGAAGTAAAAACACTGAACAAATATTTATGCCCTGCGACAGACTGGAGACCTGTCCACGGTAAACCCCCCCCTTCGCCCATCAGTAGCCGGGATAGGCTCCGGCATCCCCGCTAGCCCAAAGGGACAAGGCGGTCAAGAAAATGTTTATTCCCATTTTTAATTTCAAATGTATTAAAAGAAAAAACACCAGGTAGGAGGAGGAGCAGCTTGTCACGGGCAGTCAACAAGCTTTTGCCTTCTCGCTCTTGCAGCTTTTTGTAGAAGATCGTGATAAAACGATCTCTCAAAAATGACACTTTGTCAGCTTTGGAGATCGTAAGACGATTTTATATCGTCATATCACCCACCCCTACTAAGCATTTTCTGTATGCGGAAGCAAACCGGTTGCACCGCTCTCCCGCATACGCGAACCAAACGTCATTTCCGCTAAAGCATTTTCCGGTCTTCGGACGGTAACAACAATAATGACCTCGTAGGATGTTAATATAGCACTTAAAATGTTTATCATAGTGAAAACATTCACTTATTGTTGAAATAACGAGATGAAAAAGACACGTTAAGGATCAAGACCTTACGATCTCGCAGTGACTACAAACGGACAACAAATGTTTTCTTCTTCTGCAGTTTTACATGATGGCAGTTTACTCCTTATAAGCTAAGAGGATACAGCACCACTTCAAAACACTTTATTTTCTCCGGTAATCCAAACAAGTTATTAACGGTAACTCGGTGGCTTTCTTTGGCACAGTACTCCAGTCAGGAGAAGCTCTTGGTTGTTGAGAAAAACATCTTGTGATAAAGGAGTTTTAATGTTTGGAAATGACTCTGTGGTATAGTGGGTGAAGAGCGGAAGTGATGTGTGGTTCGCGCATGCGGGGTGAGCGGTGCAACCGATTTGCTTCCGCATACCGAAAATGCAGCGACACTCCCGACAGACAGACGGCTAAACAGCAGCTGCTAACTGCTACATGCTATAGCGCCGTGATTTAACTCCGAAAGACCCCAGCTGTTCTTTGATATGCCTGTCTTATTTATCTGACAGAGAAATAACAGTTAAGAAAATTGACTACTGTGTTAATAAAACCAAAAATGTGATGCCTTTAGAACTTAAAAAAAGAAGCATATAATCTTAAAAAAATAAACAAACAAAAAAACAAATAAGTGAAAACTAATAATGATATCAGCTAGTCATGAGCACTCATCATCAAATTCATGCTAAAACAAAGTCATCATTCATTTTTAAGAATTTTAAATGAGGAAAGGGATCACATTTGGTTAAAAATGTTCAATAGCTCTAAAGATATTAAAGCTAAAGTCACTTATATAACAAGAAAAAAATTTTTTTTCCTAGTTTATATTTGCTGTATTTTTACTTGTTTATTAAAGCTACTTCACAGAAGTGTTTTATTTAAGTTTTTAATGATAAAAGAAAGTTAATGAAATATAAACAAGGGACAACACAAATCTATTTATTTAATTTATTCATGTTTTAAATGTGTTACAAAAGTATCGGATTGGTATCGGCAAATCCACAAAATTGAATGACTCGGAATCGGATCGGGCCCAAAAAAAACCTGATCAGGACATCCCTAGCAGTAAGACCTGCTCGTTTTCGTGGATATGGGAAGAGGCTTCTGCTGAGAGCCCAGGTTTTTAGAGGATTAATTTTTAAATGCATGAACGGATCAGAATACCGCTTTGGGTTCTTTATAGAGAGGAATGAACAGTATAATGCACGTAAAACTTTCATGGTATGGCCCCTTTAAGATGTTCAAAGAAGGCCCAATCCAAACTCTTCCCTTCTCCCTTTCTCTCCATTTGAAGGGAGAGTTTAAGTGGAAGTCTGTCCAGGAAATATATTTTTTAAATCCAACCCTCCAAACGGAGGGATATAGTCCTCCCCCGGGGGGCTGAATCACGTTGCGCTAAGATGCGCCTTTCTTCACGTAGGTGTTCTCTGAACCACAGACGTTAACATTAAAATGTAAGTAATGACTCTTTGTTGTAGCATGACCTTTTTAAAGTTATAAAACTGCTGTTGTTATGCATATTCAAGCACTGGAAGCTCTGTGCTAAAGCTAGCGATAATCTGGCGATTATTGGTGAGGTCATTGACGAAACTGATCTCTGGAATATGAGACACAATTTTTTCACAACTCTCTGGAGGGCCAAATGAAAGAGAAGGGAAAACGGAAGAGTTTGGATTGGGCCTTAAACCTTTCTTTACACTCCCTACCACTAGTTTATAGTACCTCACTAGCCCAAGTGTAGCAAAAATGTTAAGAAATATCAGAGCTATGCATCTGTTAATGGATCTATTTGTCTGCAAGTGAATGCATCAGAATTAGACTGGAACAGGGAGACTTTGGCTCGCCCATGGCAGTTACTGCGTGACAAACTTGAGCTTTTTCAAACATCCGGTTTTCATCTGCTCCTGATCCAACACGATTTGATAAGAGAAATATTCAGAAACTCAGTTTTAACCTTAAATGTTTTTATATACATCCTCCATCATGAGGAAAATGCTACAAGAAGATGTTAAACACACAATTTGCATTGGATTGGGCCTTTAAAAAGTTAATGTCACAAAAGTCTGGCACATTGTGTTTTCTCATGTGGATGGCTTTCTCTCCCATATGCAAATATTAAATGTGGTGTTCCTCAAGGTCCTGGAGTTGGATCTTTTCTTTGTTTTCATTGAAATTCTTACTTGAAGTTTTGTATCTGTTGTTATTCACATTTTTATCCTTTTCATGCTAAATTTAGTATATTGTAGACTTTTGTCCCCTTTATTTAGTCGGTTGGATATATTTGGACCGATTGAAATCCTTTCCTTCTGTATCTTCAGTCAACACCTTTGTCTTTTAGCATTCACACCTCCATTGTTGCATGAAATACATTTTCCACATTTAATTTGAAAACATTTTAATATTTTGAAGCAAAAAAAGTTGAGACCCTAAAAACAGGCGACACTGCTGTAAGTGTCTTCAGGCTGCATCAAATCAATGCGAAGAAAGACTTTCTGCAGTGGCTGAATCCCATTGGTCAATGGACAGACAAGAAGTGTCCAAGAAAGGAGAAAGAATCCAAGTTTTTGAAGCAAAAGACAAAATCCAGAGTCTGCCTGTTTCCTTCAGCTAAACTCTATTTTTTTTTATATGTCCTGTTAGGCAGATAATGCCATCTCAAAACAGCACATGATGGGACATTAGGTGAAACTGCAGTGGTTTTCTTATCAGTCTTTCTGGGCAATATGCTTCAGTGTCCAGATGTCAAACTTTCAAAGTCTCCAGGAAACTTTTGTCCTAAAAAAAATTAGGAAAAACTTTACTGCCAGAAAGCGCATTTTATTAAAAGAGTAATTTATCCAACAAAAATAATGTAGCTCTCTAACAAAAAGGCCGTCAGCTCTTCTCACGTAGAAGCTTCAAAGCAGAACTGATCCGCCTCAATTAAGTCTTAATTAAACAGAACTTGTTTTGTTACTATTTTTAATTTAATAGTAGGATGGTGCACAGAATGACATGTTGGTGTAGTTTATCACACAACAACACCTTGTTTTATGTCAGTTGTTGAATATTTGGACTTAAATAAAAGGTGTTGCCCACCTCCTGACCGTCACATAAACTCCTAATAAAAGAGATGAGCCGCATCTTGAATTTATGGAGGTCAACAAACTCTGGATGATCAGCTCAGTGCACGCCTTCACATGTGTTTGTGGCGTCGCCTCAAATCCCACAGCACCAACAGCTGACCTCCATGAAGTACACGAAGGTCATCGGGAGTGTGTTGTGTGTTTGATTGGAAAACACGTGCGCGCTCACGGGGGAGACACAGAAACATTCCCCAAAAATGTATGTTTAATGGGGAAAGTGTGGAGCCTCTCTTCTCACCTGTCACCTTTCATTAGAGCGCGGCACGCCGGCTGACCTTGGTCGTCTTCTCGGGTTGTTGCGTGCGTGTGTGTCTGTCTGTGTGCATGTGCGTTGGGGGGTTAAGGGCTGTCTCCCCCTAATGATGTGGCTGTGAAATTGGGCCCGAGCACAGCGCCGTCTCTCATTATGGCTCCTCAAATTCATTTGCTACGTCGATTCTGCCTGCTCAGGCATGCGCCGCACAACGCTCGCCCACGAGGCTTCGCTTGTACCTGCTGTTCGTCTTCATGTAGGACAAGAAGACGAACACAAACGCACATGTTGAGTCACACCTGGATGGAGTTCATCCAAAACAAGGTGACTCTTATTCACCTGTTGAAAATTGGGCCTTTTTTTTAATTAAAAAAAAATCGATTTTTTCAAAGACACGTAGTAAAAATTTGATATGAATAAAACTTTTCCTGTTTTTTACTTTCATAATAAGGCTTAGACTAATTCAAAACGTTTGAATATTACTCAACAGTTTAAGTTAAATTAGGGACAATCTTGAATCCAGGAATTCTTGATTTCTGTAAAACAGGAAAGCTGCTGTTTGGGTCAAAATTCATTTCAATTCTGATTTCAGACGCATCCAAGTCCATCATCACAAATACAGCGTTTGTTCTGTCCTTTATCACGTTTTAATAGGAGGGACATATCTAACAGCTGAATAAAGAGTCATTCTCCCAAAGAGTTTCAGATTAGTTGAAAAAGTTTTTTTTTTTTAGAGAAATATTTAGTCCAAAAGGTTACTAATTTAGGGCACGATATTTAACCATTTTTTAAATAATTAAAGGCTTTACAAATCTGCTCTTGAATACATTGTTTACAAAGTCTTCTGTACAAATGTCAAGGAAGATGAATTTTTTTTTTTTCTGGAAAAAAAAACATCTTTGCTGTCTTATTACAAATGACTATGTATACTTATAGCTTCACTGATTTATAACTAAGTCACACATTTGATCAAAAATACATACAACCATTTTAAAAAATAACATCTAATTTTAATTTTGCTGCCCTTGTGCTCTCCTAGGTACAGCATGTTGATGTTGGGAAAAGGGTCATCTGGACCCCACAAGACAGCGCCCTGAACTTTTTTTTCATTTATTTTTTTTATCTTTACTGGTGTCCGTGGTAGATATGAAATCTTGTTCGCCGTCATCCACATTTGTCATGAGATGGATAAAACGTCAATGTAGGGCTGGGGTCATTTGGACCCCATAAGATAGCACAAGGGTTAATGATCCTCCTATACTGTATAGTCTATAAAGGCTTGTGGGACCTTTTGTGTTACTGCCTAACAATGTACCCACAAGAAGGCCCACGTCTGGGTCTCCCTGTGCCGGTCCCCAGCCCAGATAAAACACAGGGTTGTGTCAGGAAGGGCAAACTCTGCCAAACTACAATGCGAGAGAGTAAAAGTTACTTTGTTGTGGAGACCGTTGAGGAGATAAAGCCAAGAGATGAACAACAACAACACAAAAATAATGGTAAAAAAAACAAACATAAAGTCACGACTACGTTTTTTCTCCTTTGAAGTTCTTGACATCCTGGATCAGTTTTTGTCACTGTGGCGTTTTTTAGTTTAAGTTAATTATCTTTGATTCTTAAAAATTGTATTTCAAATCTAGAATAGCACTTTTTGAGAAACTAACCAAATATTTGCTAAACTCCCCTTATAAATGAAATACCCAACTTAGCATTAACGTTAAGTTTGTGAGGAAAAAACTAATCTTTATTAATTGAAGTTCATGGATTTCTTACATCTTTACTTAAAACACTTTTTGTAAAAAATCCTCAGGAGTTTGCACTACTTTTTTTTACTGTTTTATCAGTAATTTATATAACAAACCTGCAACTGTAACATTGTCTGCATATTTTAATAAACCAGCTCCTCAGTCTCTTAGAAAGAGACAGAAAACTGTAATTCAAAGTTTTTTTTTCTTTTTTTATGAACAGGAATGTCTGAAAGGGGTTTTTGGAACCCTGGGCAAAACCAACAGTTGGGCCCCCTCTAGCTCAAACTTTATTTAGTAAATAAAACATAATTTTGCTTGGAAAAGTAAATTCACCTTAATGTGAGATTGTTTTTTAATCAAGTTCAGAATGATCCGTAATAAACTGGATTAAAGGCAGTCGTTCATGGTGGTTGGTTTGATGTTTCTTTGTGGGGGGGCTTACTTTATTAAGAGTCATCAAATAAAGTGATTTAATTTAAAGAAAAGCAAATGCATGTGGTGTAAAAAAACTTGGATGAAAACAGGGACAAGCTGACCAGTAAATGAAGAAGTGCAAAGAAAAGCTCACAGGATGGGGGCTGTGTCCTTGTCTTGAAGGGGGATGGGATTGACTGACATCCTGTTCTCCTCTGTGACCTTCACAGGCGCGCCGCTTTAACCCGGTCCTGACAACACTTCAGTCCAGTCATGGCGTTTGGCGGTGGATCGCAGACTCAGACCTGCCTGTGTGTCAGCCGTCATGTTGCTCTTTAAAGAAAAGAGAAAAAAAAACGCCTGCAGGATGTACAGAGAACCAGGCAAGTGTCAAAAGTTGTGATCTTGTGTGCAAACAGATGCTATCACGGCGACTGCGTGGCACGCCAGGGTTACGAGGAGGAAGAAATTAGGGAGAGACGCCAAGAGAGATTGAAAAAATGAAAAGCCTGAGAGGCTCTGCTGAAAGACACTTTTCTCCTCCTCGGCTGGTTTGTTACAAATGTCAGCGCCGCCGCTTAACTGGACTTGAAATGATGCGCCTCGTCTTCCTCTGCCTTTCTCCGTCATGCTCTCCTTCATTTACCGAGGTTGCCCTGAGCACCTGAGTTTCCTTTTATGAGCATCTTTTCTTCCCCTCCTCTGTTCTCAACCCCTCTCATCTCACCAAGCAGGGAGAAACCTGTCACCACACAGCATTAGTATGCTCTTTTCATATCTGAACCCCCACCACCACCTCCACCTCCACCCCTTTCGATCTGTGCAAACATAAAAATAGTTTATGCCTCTGACAAGAAAATGCCTCTAATCCTGAGGTTTGTAGGAGAGCAAACAGACGCAATTGGCCACTTATTATTCTGTGTAGAATTTTCTGTGTTGGGTGTTTGTGGTATCCATGGCAACAAAGTAGGGTGCCCATACCCCCCCCCTCCCTGTCACCGAGCAGAATGGGAGAGGGGTGGATGAAAAGAAGCAGTGAAATAAGACACTTACTGAGATGCACGGGGCAAGCTGTAACCTGTTAGTTCAGTAACTGGTGTGTGTGGGGAGTTTGTGTGTCTGTGTGAGTGCGCACCGCACTGTTTGTCAAGTGTATAATAGTAACGGTGCACCTGCCCGTAGCTGTTAGCTTTCACACAATCCGATCTGCATTTCTGCGATTGAACGTGCGTCTGTGTGGAAAAGGTGGAGAACTGGAACTATGGCGGAGCGGAGAGACACAGGTGCACGTTTGTGTTCATGCACGTGTGTTCACTTATGGATTCAGGTGCCTTTATAGTCGAAGCTCGACTCCAGCTGCGTCAGATGGCCTGTGTGTGTGTGTGTGTGCCACATGGAGATAATCTTTGCCGTAACAAGTCTTCTGCATGTGCCCTCTCTTTTCATTGGCCTGGCAGACCTTGCCACTCCATCTAACAGCGTGGAAATCAATGTGAGCCAGTCAGAGAGGTGTGAAGATGAGCTGCGGTCAAAACTGCTTTCCTGCAAGCCTGGGGAGGGCTCACTTTAAAATAAATGTGAAAATGTTGAGCCATTTATTCACACAAACTCAATAAAAAAATCCCAGATTAAAACAGATCCTCTGGTCTTTTTCTTGCTTTACTTTTGACTAAATTAAAAACAGATTTCAGATTAAAAATCCAGAAAATGGTAAATTAAAGTCAGTACTTGTAAAACAATAATTTGATTGAACATTTGATCCACATTTATGTTTTCAGATGGAGTTTAATAGTTATAAAAATGAAGTCTTGGTGACACTAGTGGAGAATTATGAAGCCTAATTTTAACAGAAGGAAAATGGACAATAACTACAGTATTAATTTCAATGAGTACAGATCTTTTGATCCCAAAAAACATTTTTGTTGTATCACATGTGTGTTGTCCTCCGTAATGGTGCTAAGTTATTTTTACGTTATAGTTAAATAAACCTACTGTGTCTCAATCCAAACGGTGTTTTACAAGATTGATTATTGATCAAATTATTTGATTTTAAAATAATTTTTTAATGTTTTAGGTTGAGTCGATTAACATCTTTCCCAAGACAGATAAATCTGGTTGGATTGTAAAAATAGAAATGAATTTATTGACTAGGTCGCTTAATCATTATACATCTACTAATTAACCACCGTACAGGGACATCATACATGCTAGAGATTCACTTGGACAAAAGTCCTTCTGTTTCGAAGAAACCAAACTTGGAGTGTTGCTTCTGGGACAGACCAGATACAACAGTTTCTATTTGAAGAAAAGTCAGTCTCAGTCCATTTTGATGCATGTCTGCCGCGCTTCAGTGTTCGGTGGGACACTTTAACACTTTAAGCATGTCCAACAACCTTTACCAAGAAATGAAAGTCTTTGGTTAAACCCAGAGAGCAGCCCAAAATGTAGTCTAGAGGGTTCTGGTGGGCACAGAGCAGATGATAAGTGGTGGAAACTTGAGTGGCAGGAGGAGGGTTTGCACAAGGGTTTGCCAGTTTTTTAAATTAATTTTGCCAAATGAAGTATACCAATATTTTATTGAATCAATATTCTCTAACATCTTTACCTCTTACCACTTGTTTTAGTCCAGATGCAAAAGTTTATTTTGAAGAAGCCTGCGCAGTGATCTAGAGCATTGAACATGTGGGCTATGTGACCGGAACATTTTGTTTTTAGGCGTGCATTTTTAAGATGGATTATCACTTTTTAATCCACACCAAGCAGCCAATCAGAATTGAGTATTCACCTGGACCATGGTATAATAAGCAATAAGTTATAGCTCTGCAAAACATTCACTATTTATTTATTTTTATTTTTATGGCTACTAAGCCAAAACTCACAACCGGCCTCACATGGGCAGAAATGAGCCGTCTTTGGGCAAAAACTGGACAAATCTGTGTGAGGTCAGAGGTGGCCCGCATGAAATATCAAGGCAGTAAACTGCTCGGTGAGCCTGTAGAGCAAAAATATCCATACACAGTTTTTGTATGGGCATTATATGGGACTGAATGTGGTTTAATAGGAATACATGACAAGCTAACTTACATTAGCCTTTCAGATACTTCCAAATACATTTTTGCGTGACAACTATTTTTACTGTGTTACTTAAATGGGCCACACAAGATATAAGGCAGGGGTGTCCAAATCCAGGTCTCAAGGTGGTAGCCTGCCGCTGATTTTCCAGAAATCCTGCTGTATTTGCTGCTGATCACCTGGATCAGGTGTGTTTACCCTAAAACAGGGGTCGGCAACCTTTAACAGTAAAAGAGCCATTTGGGCTCGTTTTCTACTGATCAAAACCTAGAAGGAGCTGCATAGTCTTACTTAAACCTTTAAGAAATTTGAGTTTGCATTTATGAGCTTCTTTTTTATAATAATAGATAAGAATTGTGTCTATATTTTGGCACCGAGCATCTCTTAAAATGTCATTTATTTTTTTCTTAATTTTTTTTTTCTTTACATTTGATAAAAGCTCAAATAACTTATTTTCAAAATAAAAGATGCTCTGTTCCAAACAGGATCATCTCAGTGCAGTTATGGACAGCTAGTAACCAATGTTATGCAGCACAAAACAATGTGTGCTTTTAACTAATAAAAGATCAAACTTTTTACCAAAGTTTTGCTTTTCATATAAAATCTGTTCATTCTGGAGGTAGCGTTGAGCAAACAAGACGTCTTCAGGTCAACAGGGATGTAAAAACTTACATAGTTTATCATCTATGTGAACCTCAGACATCAATTTAGAAATGTAGCTAATCTAAATTAATTAAATGTTAATTAAGTAATCCTTTTTTGTTCTTTTTCCCCTCTTTGTCCTCAGCAGTCTTACACTGCTGGGTTTAGTTATTTTAGTTTGGGGTTGGACCATGGTGGTCTTAGTTTGCAGGCTTTGTTTATTTGTAAGGTTTGTTTATTTTTGGTAGTTTCGGTTAGGTAGCCCTTAGCAGAGGGCTGCTGACTCCGGAGGTCGACATGGCTGGGTCAGCAGTCTCCATGACTTATTTTATGTTTGGCCAAAGAGCCACCATGGAGAGATTAAAGAGCCATATGTGGATCTGGAGCTGCAGGTTGCAGACGTCTGCCTTATAAGGAGCTTTAATGGCAGGTTGGTTGGAAAACGTCCTTTATAATGCTGGTCATCTTTAGAGGTGTGATGGTAGGACAACCTGCTAACATCTGGAGACATTTAATAAACTGATTCCTTGTTAAGCTCTGCCTCCTATACTTTCATAGAAGGTTTTATGATGCCAGCATGTCAAACTGTTGGAGGTCAGAACGGTAATAGTTACTTAGAGATAAAAAAAAGTTACAGAAGAGAAGTAGGCACACCCATACATTGTTGACCTGGAATCACAAAGAAAAGGTTTTGCATGAATGCTGTTGCAAACTTTGAGTGTAGCAAAAAATGAAAGTGAGATTCTTAGTTTATTATTATTCTTAGTCTGTCACAATTATGTCTCACAGCTCAATAAACACTCATAAAGTTACATTTTCACACATACGTCAAACTGAATCCAAACAGTCACACTAGTTTTTTTAGATTTAGATTGGGATTCAAAATCATCAAATAGTTTGGTGAGACACAGACTCAAGGTCACAGAATTCCCCACATTTCTCTGATAGGATGTCCACATTGATGCAAATTTCAGACGCTGAATGGAAGAAGTTGATTGGGTGGAAAGGATGAAGTACGTGCTTCACAAAACTCATCAGTGTGTGATTTCTCTTCAAGCATGATTTATTTAAAATTACTTGTCAGAGGGGTAAAGGACAGCTAATGTTAGCTTCCACAAGAGGCAACACCCCATCTCCACTAAAATGAAGCTGTTTTCCCAGACAAACGCCTCAGTTGTCTCTTTTTATTTAGAGGATACAGGAAAATTCAGCCTATTTAAATTAAAAAAATAACCAAGTAAGAAGAGGAGAATTCTTACAGTAAGGAAAAAGAGAGAATGTTAGGTCCTGAAAGGCAAAAGTACTGCGGGGAAAGCAAATGTTTTACAGATATCACATTTTCAGTTGCTCTAAATTGGACAAACATCGATTTTCATGAAAGAAAAATTCCTTCCGGGATTTCTTTTAAAGACCATTTTCTTCAAGTTTTTCTTAACTTTAAGCTAATATCCTCCAAGTATTATTCAAAGTTCCCTCTTGTTTCATTCCCACTTTCCCCAATTCCTCAGAGATTTCCTCTCAAGGGAATTTTTAGGGAAAAAAAGATGACAACTGCAAGTCTTTGTAATGACTTCTCCTTTCAGGATAATCTTTCTTTTCAGCACGTGCTGGATCAATACCCAGATGAACGTCGGTCTGTTGGAGGTTAGAGGTCGCGGGGTTGACAGGTCACGGGGGTGTGCAGGTTATTCATGTCTTGACCTGCTGCTGCCCCCCCAGAATGAAAGCAGAATACCTATAAGGACTCAGAAACAGGTTTTACTTCACTTTTCAATTCCAGTTTTGGAGTTCCTGCAGCTCCTAAACATTTTACATATATGAAACCTCAAGAACCAAAATGCGGATGGTGTTGATTCCAATTTTCCCTGAGATGAAACTCCTGTTCATTAGGGAAGGCAGAGGGGCTGCATGGACTGTGTGATCATCTTCTGTTACCCAATGTCAGCGCACAGCTGATTGTGCTCTCATAAATGTAAACATAAATCTGCATCAAATAGAGCAGAGCCTTGGATTGTGGCTCCTGTCTGATCTCAGACTTGCGATTACAGGGCACATCACGCTGCCTTTGAGAGTGAAGTGTCACCGAATCAGAAGGCAGAGTCATGTCGACGTTCCCAGGTGACTTCTCCAGCTGCGGCTCTTATCTGGGAGCTGCACAGCATGTTCCTTTCAGTTTCCTGTTCCTATATTCTCCTGTCATCCTCTCTGCATTGTGATTGAACATTAATAGAAGCAGGAGTGCTGCGTTCTGTGAATAGTGAACGGTAAACTCTGACATTAGTCTCAGGATGCTGTGGTTGTTGGCAGACTCTTAAGCTGGGAGCAGAAATCCTCTGGGAGACGATATTCATTCATTTGATTGTTGCAGATTTTCTTCCCTCATCCATAAAGCGCTAACGGATGACGGGACGCACTTTTCCAGAGTCTGATAGGCTTCTTCATCACCATGAGCAGATACCTCTGATCCGCCCAAACCAGTCACGATGCTTCAACTTTGGATCACATTAAAAACAGTAAAGCTTCTGTTTGTGCACACTAGACGGGTTTGTTTAGAGTCTGAAAGTGTAGAAAAGTCATTTTCTCAATGAATAATAAGTCTTTAATTTTGGTTTAAAGTATATTTATATAAATAATTCTTGTTTCACTATTCTTTTTTAATAGATCCTTTTAGGGTTTGCAAAAAGATTTATCATTTTTTATTTATCTTTATGAAGATTTTTTTTAAATCTTATTTTTACTATCAGCTTTGCACTTTAACAAATAACCTTATACTCTCAATCTGAACACAATACCTAGAGATGCAGTTCAGTCAGTGGAGCCACTTCTTCTTTAACTAGATTGCATAGTTGTGTTAAATATTTTAGTTACTTTTTCAATCAAAACCTGTAATCCTCATTTGACAAGGGATTAAGATTATTTTCCAAGTCAGAAACTGTAATTTAAAGGGTGAGGGAGGAGCTTATGTTGCACCAACATTTTAAAATCATTTTGAAATATTTTCAAACTTTCAATATTTTGAAACATGGAAACCCTGATTGACCATTTTCAACTTTAGCTTTTTAGCTGAATTGTTGTTTGTTTGTTTACAGTTTCCTCACTATACTGTGTCTGTTATATGACAGACGTTTTTTCTGTGCACTTTTGCTTGTTTTTTTTTTGTTTGTTTTTTTAACAGCGCACTGAACGATCCTGATTGGCTGTTGATCTTGTCAATTTCCACCATGCTGTGTGTCCGGTACAGAAAGTTTTCAGTTTGCCAAATCGACATAAATCTTTGATCGTGATCAGATCTTTGTTGTCATTCTAAATGCACTTAGTTTCCTGTAAAAGTTTAAATTTGTAACAAACTGTGTAAATGTTCATGTCTGTCTGAGAAAGTCTATAATGTGTGAAAGGAGTTTTATTATGTTCAAAAAAGTGAATACTCTGTTGCAGGTTATGCTCTGGCTGTATCTCCTTCGTAAAATGAGGGACAATTGTGAGGAAGTCCTTTTCCTTTTTAGATATCTTATTTTAACTTTTTTCACTCTGTCTTTCCTGATTTCAAAAATTTTAAACATAAAATCTGCTTCAATATTTAGACTCAGAATTCCTGCAGTCACTTTTTACTCTTCATTGTGTCAGATTTTGATGAGTACTGGTACCTGACAAACATCTATTTTTAGCTAACACTGCTCTTTGTTGTGTTAAATTTTTGGCCATCTTTAGGTTTTCCCATGGATCATAATTCTTTAAAGACCCATTCCAATTAAAATAATGTTTTTGGTGTTTTTAACATGGTCTTGTGACATTTTTCTCATAATGGTGAAGATACATAGAGA
>NC_050518.1:316836-328006 GCF_002922805.2 Oryzias melastigma
CTGTTGCAGGTTATGTTTTGGCTGTATCTCCTTCGTAAAATGAGGGACAATTGTGAGAAAGTCCTTTTCCTTTTTAGATATCTTATTTTAACTTTTTTCACTTTATGTCTTTCCTGATTTAAAAAATTTTAAACATAAAATCTGCTTCAATATTTAGACTCAGAATTCCTGCAGTCTCTTTTTACTCTTCTTTGTGTCAGATTTTGATGAGTGCTGGTACCTGACAAACATCTATTTTTAGCTAACACTGCTCTTTGTTGTGTTAAATTTTTGGCCATCTAGGTTTTCCCATGTATCATAATTCTTTAAAGACCCATTCCAATTAAAATCATGTTTTTGGTGTTTTTAACATGGTCTTGTGACATTTTTCTCATAATGGAGGAGATACATAGAGAAAATTAAGCTTAAAATTAGATTTCTGAGTATTTCTTTATTCAAATTGTGGTGAATCAGGAGCAGACAAAAATGCAGTTGGAAAAAGAGCTTGTTGCAGTGATGTAGATGCTCCCCTCTAAAGCATCCACTTGTAGACGACTACATCCTATGACGTCTTTGTTTTCCTCATCCGAGCCAAAATCTGGCTCAGAACTGTACGGCTGGATAGTTCCAATATTGTTCCACATTTTTGTTGGACCGCTAATGTTAGGTTGCTGGTGTGAGGGACCGTAAGCACCAACAGTCCTGCCAACAACTCAAAGGCAAATTTCTGATGAACTCCTGCTGCTCTGCAGAAACTGTCCTAGAAATTGACGCAGAGTTTTTGATTTTTGTCTAAAAACGGCATAACTATAGTTAAGAGACTAGTGGTGTGTTTTGGCAAGAGTCTGGCTATACGATTCCTATCCCAATACTTGTCTCACAATACAGTACTTATCCCGATATTTGTCTCACAATACGATACTTATCCCGATACTTGTCTCGCGATACGATACTTATCCTGATAATTGTCTCACAAAACGATACGTATCCCGATACTTCCCTCACCATATGATGCATATCCCGATGCTTGTCTCATGATGCGATACGTATCCTGATACCTGTCTCATGATACGATGCCTGTACCGATACTTGTCTCACGATATGTTACTTATCCCGATACTTGTCTCACAAAATGATACGTATCCCGATACTTCCTTCACCATATGATGCATATCCCTATACTCGTCTCGCGATGCGATACTTATCCCGAGACTTGTCTCACGATACAATACATATGCCAATACTTGTCTTACAATGTGATGCATATCGCAATACCTGTGTCATGATATGATGCTTATACCGATACTTGTCTCACGATATGATGCCTATGCTGATAAACTCTTATAAATATTTAATTAAATTATCTTCTCAGCATTTTAAATCAATACAAATATCGCCAAAGAAAATATCTCGATATATCGTCAAATCGATTTTCCCCTACACTCCTATAAGAGACCACTGGGAACGTTTTTACAATAGATCAAGAGGATGGGAGTGCGACTTTAAAACTAGATGTTTTTAATTCAGTTTTTTTTTTTTTACTGCAGTGCTCTTCTTTTTCTTCTTCAGTGCTGCTGTGCATCACTTCCTGTTTTTCCTGTAATAGAAAGAGTGCCAATGTGCTCCAGTAAAAACATTAGAAAATCAATCATTTAGTATCTATTTTTTTAGCAGAGTTTCAATAAATTATTGATGCCATAATTCAGTGTAATCCAAGTAATTGATGGCATTGACGAGTTGCTTCAGCTCCAAAGATTTATGACTGTTAGGAATTGTTACTATGAAGGGAAATGAGCTTTCTGCTCATCACTGGAGACTTTCTTGGTGAAGTTTACTTCAGTAGTCATCACAGATTGTGTTTAAGGGCAAACAATACCAACTCAATTTGACCCACCTGCAGAAAACCTGCATCTGGTGGCCTCGTAGCCCTATTTTCACCCCCAACGTCGGCTCAACACCACTCACTGATTAAAGCTGTGAAGTATGCTGCTACACAGGACAGGAATCAATAAGTGAATTAGACTCCACTTAAGGCTTTCCTCTCCGGTCAGCCGGCCCTGAAACCAGCTGCCCGGGATAATGGGCCTGGACATGTGAGAGCGTGGGTGTGAGGAGGAGGTCGGGGGACAAAGAGGCTTTAAGGCACTGAGATATATGTACTTCTGCGGCACACTGTCACCCCCCCACAGCACTCCAACTCTGGCAGCTCACTCACATTTACTTCAGAGTGGAAACACACTCCTAACATCAGACGCTCAGCGGGGTGCAGGTTACTCACCAACAGGAGAACTGCTTTGTCTTGATGTGGCCATTATCTTTATTTGTTTCTCTCTTTGAATGTCTCTGCAGCAAAGTACCTAATACAGCCTATCGTCCCCGAAGACGTTCATCAAATAGGATTGCAATATTCTCATTATACTTCATGGAGGAACCAGATCCATGCAGTTCTCACTGCCAGCTGTTGTGGAGAAGACTAAAAGACGGGAAGTTTCTTCTCCACACGCATGTACAAACTAATAAACTATTTATAATAAAAGGTGATGATTCACTAGATACCACAGAAACATGAAAATGATTCTTCATAAATTCACAAAAAAAGATAAACTGGGGATAAATACCAACAAAAAACATCAATAATACAATACAACATACAAACCTCTTCAGCTGCGTTTACACTCAACACATTTTGTGTGTTAGTGGTGTCCAGTATCAATGTTAATACAATGTACAGACGCCATCAGAGGTCCTGTGGCGCATTTTGAGTGTCAGGCGCGGCAGTCTGGCAGCAGCGCTTTTCAGGCGACCTGCAATGTTTCCAGAGTTCAAATATTTAAACGTCAACCAACCAGGGACTCAGTTTTAACCTGTGACGCATTCATAATGTGATCAGCAGCTGAAGTCTAAAACCAAGATTGGGGACAATCTAATTGTTCTCCTCCGGTACTTTATGATACTTTTTTATTTGTATGTGGAAAATAATAAAAAGGTCCTCAAAATTTGTTCTTATTTTTTCCTGCCTTGGATTAATGCAAGACAGCACGTGGTGGAAGTACCGCTGAAGGAGGCCGTCATTCAGACGCAGCCCCTGCAATAGACAGTGACCTTTACCATACTGAGACAGTCTAGGACAGGGGTATTCAAATCCAGGCCTCGAGGGCCGGTGTCCTACATGTTTTCCAACCAACCTTCCATTGAAGCTCCTTATTGGCTGCTAATTTCCAGGATCAGGTATGTTTAGCCTATAGGGAGCTTCAATGGAAGGTTGGTTGTAAAACATGTAGGACACCGGCCCTCGAGGCCTGGATTTGAATACCCCTGGTCTAGGAGAATACATCTGTATCATAAGTGTTTCAAATAAAGGAAATCTATAGAATTTACGATTATGTGTTAAGTTCAACTGAATGAAAATAGTTACTTTTTTTTTGTCCACAGGGTTAAATCAAAGGTTTATTAGTAATGTCTTTGTTTACCTTCTACTGTGTTTATTTTTATCCATTTACAATGTTGATATCAATTACTTTTGTCCTTTTATATTTACATGGGGTTTACCCATTTATAATCTTGTATTTTTATTACAGAACTCATTTATGGCCACAATATATTTTTACCCATTTATAATTCTGACATATACTTTTAGTTCCTAGTACTACTTAGTATTACTTAGTTTCTAAGGAGATATATTTCCTACCTGTTCCACAAAAAAAGATGAAAAAAAAACACATTTTGGCCAATTCTGGTGCATTTTTCAGAGATCCTTTTTAAAGTGCAATGTCCCAGTCAAATAAACTAATCCAAAGAATAAATAAATAAATAAATTATATAGACAGACCGTTTTCTCTTGATGCATCTCTGTAAAAGGTTAAATAATAATTTCATTTTATAAAAGAGCAAAACGTGATCAACAAAATAGTGAGAGATGTTTGCAGAAGTAAATGTATTTCCTAAACAAAAACTTCTGAGGAGATCAGTCAGTCGTTTGTTGATCAATCATTCCTATCTGATTTTAGTTTGGGCCTTTTTACTTAAGATTGAACAGAATTTTAAAAAGCAACCGTTCTGGAAGGAACTAAAAGGCTTTCGTGTAATATCCTGTGGACGGTACACAGATTAAATCTTATTTTGTGATGGAGTGTTGTGTCTGAATGCCTCAAAGATGAGATCTGTGAGTTTCTAGCTGCAGGTTGGAGCTTCTGACTAAGAATCCATCAAATCCTTGATGAACCCAAAGAGAAACAGAAAGCTTGCTTCAGAAGACGGACACGTTTGATTAAAACCTGCTTTGTTTAGGCTGAAACAAATGAGAGATGAAAGGAGAAGTTGTGAGCATGTCCTTCTGTTCTCCTCACTCTCAGAGCTGATGGTTTGTCTCAGAGACGTTCTGGGCTCTCGGGCCGCTCGTATCTTCAGGAACACTCGCTGCTCATTACGCCGTCTGTGTTCATGCCATGTTTCTGCCTCGCTTTGGCAGCGGACCGGCCGTGTTTGTGCCACACTCTTGGTGGGGGTGTGATGTCATATCACAGCGCCACATTCTGCTGCCACGACGGTGCATCTGCTGCTCATCCTACTGTAACTGACCGGCTCAGTCTGAGCAGACGCACAGACACAGAAATGAGCTTCATTATCAAAAGCTTTGATGGAGATGAAGCACAGTTTTAAAGAGAAGCAGCTTTTAGTGCATCGAGAATGAACTGCTCGGGGGGTTAAATGACATTTATGTCATTTGTGTCTTATGATCTGAGTGCAGTTTTTGAAATATGCATCTAGAAATTGCATTAGATAATCAGAATCAAACATGACTTCAAATTGTAGTTTAAAACCTTCAGCAGCAGTTCTTAAAAGACAGAATAAAGAGCATATTTGTCTGTAGCACCCAACTTTATTGAGGTGACAAGTCTTCCCATATTTTAAATCATTGGCCAAAGGCGAAGCTGCTTTGTAAAAGCCAGAATTTTTAGCAGTAACTTTACGCTGTGTTTGCAGTGTTTCTATAGTTGTTTCTATCTTTATAACAGTTACAGATTTCTCACTGATGGTGACACAATTTCTATTTCTGCGAAACAGGAGGAAAACAAAAATCATTCTCTACAGTTAATTTTAGAAAAAGCTGCAGAGCAGGTGTGACAGTTCTCTGTATTACAGTAATCTGCACTCCTGCCTCTCAGTAAAAAGACGCTGGTTCAAGTCCTGGTTGGGTCCTTTCTGCAAAACACACTTCATTTATTGACTCTAAATCATCCCTGGATTGTGAAAATGTCTGATTGTTTGTCTCTGTTTTACCCTGCGACAGACTGGTAACCCAAACAGTGGCTGGGATAGGCTCCAGCAGCCTTGTGACTGTAAAAATGATTTAGTGCATTTGGAAAATGGATGGATGGATAAATATTCTGCCCACTTTTGTACTTTTTATACTGATCTATTTCTTTTTATCCTCTTTAACGAGCTGCAAAGTACACAGGCTCTTTCCAAAATGTTAGAATATCATGGAAAACTGTATTCATTTCTATAGTTCCATTAAAAAAATAAACTTTCACAGAATATAAATTTAAAGTCCCTGTTTAATTGAGCTGGAACCCGAATTTATGTGAAAAGAAACAAATAAATAGTTGAAATCAATTAAACAGTGGACCCTGAATCTATAATCTATGAACGTTCAATTTTCTGACTGGAATCATGGAAATGATATTCTAATTATTTGGAGAGATGTTTAAATTTCAGTGTTTTCGGTAGCTTCTGTTCTCATATTTTTGATCATAATGTTCTCTCACGGTTTCTGTGATCATAAATCAAGACAAACATGAGATGTGGTGTTCCTCATGGATTCGTCCTTGATTTTTGCTGTTCAGCCTCCATCTGGTTAAGATTTGCCTTTATCATCAGTAAACAAAACTTCTTTTGTGATTTTTGCTCCAAGCCCCAAGTAAGGAAACAATAAACTTTAAATGACCATAAAAGTTGCTAGTTCTGTTTCATGTTGAATTTTCCTTTAAGGGTGACTGAGCATTAGAAAAGATTCTGTTTAAAGAACATTTTTCTGAAGTTTGATGACCTTAATTTTCCTAAAAAACCGAGAGGTTTTGCCTTAACCTTCAAATTGAATTTCTTTGATCATCTTTTAGCTTATATATTCTTGTTTGCAGCTAAATTTGTTGGTTTTGCATCACTCAAATAATTTCCTTTTTTTTCCTTTTTATGGTCAGTTCAACATTTATCAATGAATTCAGTATTTGGAATTCTTTGCAAGACTCTTGCAGTTGTTTCCATTTTTCATCATTAAATCTCTGAGCAAGAACTGACTTTTTTCAGGTAAAATTTTTATTTTTTAGCTAATAAATCATAATACACATGAGATGCATCCTTCTTAGAATCTTTTCTGGGTTCATTTAATAATTTAATTGAGAATTTCCACATACCACATGTTTTCATGATAAACTCTTCTTAGAATTCTTTATTTTTTTAATGCCCTTTGTTACATTTTTATTAATATTTTATAGCAACTTTGTGTTTGAATATTTTAACAATAGTTATCTTTGATCATACTTTCTTTTAACAAATCTTTATTTATCGATTTATTGTTTGACTCTATCTTTTTTTATCTCTTAGGATCATTTGCTAACGAAGAAGTTTAATTTATATATGCAGTGGATCTTTTTAAGTTTAAACTTAATTCATGCATTACAATACTAGATTGATCAGTATAAGTTTCTTTAAATCTAACCTTAATGTTTTTCACTAATTTAGAATTTAAATAATCCCTTTTGTTCAATTTTAGGCTTTTTTCAGTTTCTGATTCTATTTTCCCCTAATTTTAGACATTTAGGACATGAAGCTAAGCTGCACATAACTGAACAGTTTCCCTATCCTGATGTTTTCTCTTGCAGTTATCCAGCCCTTACTCTGTTTAGTTCATTTAGTTTATTTAACAGATTTAAGACAGTGTCACACTGCCCAATTTATGCATAGAACAGGAATGAGAATTGATTATACGTGAATATAAATAGAAAAAGTGAGAAAGGTTCTGTTCCTTTACATTAAACTTTCAAAAACCACAGAAGAAGTACGAAGAAACCACACAAAGAACATGTAAAATCACGATTCATTGAATTTCTTCACTGTGACATTCAGAACCCTGCATGGGCAGAAATCAAATCGCGTCAGCACCATGGATAGCACCGCCACAGGCCATCCCGATGCTTTGTTTTATAGTAAACAGTCAGATTCCTCCGGTCTGTGCCAGTTCTTAGTCAGTGCTGGGCGCCAGCCGAGGCAGCCGGGGAGATCCACAAGAAGGGCCTGGTGCCTGTACAGGGTTGCATCCACACCTGCTGTACCTGGCCCCCTCCCGTAACCTGCCTTCCGCATGGCAGCGGTATCCAGCCCGGACGAGTCAGACAGGGGGAGCTGGAGACCTCCACTCAGTCTAGACCGCTGGAGGGGTGAAAGATCGGCTGACTTATATATCCGTCACTCAATACGTGAATAAATGAACCGTGCACTGTTTATTGTAATTCATTAGTGATTCATGCAACAATTAAGTCAGTTTAATGTGATGTGATATACAGTATAAAAGTTATACAGCAGTGGTACATATGTGAAAAGTCTATTAAACATACGTAGAACGGTCGTGGAAAGTCAAATTTGTGTACGCATTTAGCAAAAATCATGCACAATTGCTTAAGATTTACTTAATAATTGCAAATAAACTCTGTAAAATACGCTTAAAGTTTATAATTCTCAACTTACCAAAAATTTGAAACAACTCAAAACCAAATTAACGTAAAAACCTGTCAGCCCCAACAAACTTCTACGCACATTAACAAATGAACGCAAGAAACACTTCTGAATGACGTACATCATGCATGTGGCATGAAAGACAGAAATTACATATGTGGACTAAGTGCACATTGTTCGTAGTGGCAGTCTGACAAGTTCTTTAGCCTCTTACTCTCAATAGATTAGATTAAATCTTCTTAACTGTAAACAGTCACGGTTCCACAGGAGGGGACTTTCATTCCACTCTCCATCTCTGTCAAACTGAATCTTTTTAAACTTTACCGAAAAGTCTTTGGTTTTTTTTCACGTATTTCATATTTTTTCTGCATTTGCTGTCAGCTCAGCGTAAAGCTCTGACTCCGGGTCATATGTCGGCTTTCAAAGCTGACACTGGAGACTTTGTATTTGCTCTTTTGTTTTCTTTCATCCTGTCACTCATTTCATCCAATTTTCATTCAGTCCCGACTTCACGATGACAAAGTGTAAAGGCTGCGCGTGGCTGACATTTCACAACACGCAAACTGACGTTGATATTCTTGCGATCTCTCTGGAAACAAATGCAGGAGGCAGCGGGGAGAGCGCGAGGAGCTGTCGATCAGTCTGCGGCGCGGAAACAGGTGATTCTGCAGCTCGCTGTTGTTGTCTCACCCGTGCTGAGCCTTCTGTTTTTGGATGCATGAATTATAAATGAGAAGAAACTTTTGAAGGCAATCCCTCTGTAGAAGTCGTCTGACATGACTCGTCTCTGCCGAGGTTCACTCCGTGCACACAGAAAGACACTTTCATGAGCTTCACACGCCGGCTGGACGATGGAGTGGAAAGGTCAGCGGCGTCACCACAATGAGGACCAGCGGTTGGTGTTTGGAACCACAGGAGGAGTTTAAAGAAAGAGGAGAAATCTAGAAGAAATGTATCATTATTAATGTTTGCAGTGAGTGTCTGACACACAAAAAACACACACAGGTGTCTCTCCGTACGTTCTTTTGACAGATAAACGATGACATGCGTGTTCTGTTCGCAGGATGGTAAAAGCTTCACTCCTTTGTGTGTTCTACTGCACATATTTGTGCATTTTCGTGTTGTGTTTGTGTGCACATGTGAAGGCTTTCCTGTTGTTTGAGGGAAAAGCTCCACACTGAAAGGAGAAAAAAAGGCTGTTCTAGTTTGTGAGTGTTTCTTTTATGTGTGTTTGTTTGCACATTATGGAGAGCACATCTATAATTTGTATCTGAAGGTCACTGCATGAACACTCCCCACCTGCCCCACACTATTTTTTATGTATATAAGCCGATCCGCTTCAGCGAATGGGAAACATTTTGGAGGATTTGCTCTCAGAACTCACTGGTTTCATATCCGTGTGTCTGTGAAGTGTGTGTTTTCAACACCTGCATGCATTTGTGTGCTCCATGCATGCACAGAACTGGTGTGTTTTGCAAGTCGTATGAGGATTCTCTGCAGATCCGTATCTGTATTCTGTGAGGTTGTTTATCTTGCCTTGTCTTGGTGATGGTTTTAAGGAGACTGCGGTGCTGCTGGCGTTTTCTCTGGCAGTCCCTCCATATTCAGCTGCCACCCCTATTAACACTTCCATTAATACTACATCACAGATGGAAATCATCCCCTCACCCTGCAGATGCTTTTAGATTTAAAACATTTTTTTTTATCATTCCAACTCCTAGAGAGCTTAGGAGGAGGAGGAGGAGGAGAAGGAGCGACAAAACAACAACTTTTATTGATGACGGAAAAAAAAATCGTCCGCTGCTGCTCACTCTGGAAAATAAAACATATAAAGAACGCACCTACAGAGTAGGTCCTGCACACACAGGCAAGTGCATGCATGCACACGCGCATGCATACTTATTCCATTACCCCACAGCTTGTCGCTCACGTTCATATTAACATTCATGCTCATACATACCTCCACTCTCAGATAATCACTTGAATGCACAAACATACAAGCGTTTGCACATAAACAGATGCAAATTCTCCCTCAATCTCACAAAGGCGCGCCAATATCACAAACTATTCAAACACGAGGCGTTCTTACATTCATATGTTTAAAGCCCATTGCCACAACAGAGGACACACAGGATGCATGTTCAAACGCATCTCCACAAACAGACGCGCACTTTGTGCTAAATGATTTGTATCCTCCTCCTCTCGGATACTTATGAATAATACACGAATCTCTGGGGAACTTTTTGCTTCACATAAATAAGAATTTAGATAGAAAATTGCATTATTAATCTGTGGCTTCTGGCTCAGTTTTCCTGTAAAGAATTCATACTGTGCTTGAGGTTTGTTGCTTTGCAGGAAAAAGGCCTGAAGGGCTGATAACTGTGAAGCAGCGACTTTCATGGCTGCTGGAGAGGGGGTGACCGAGATGATGATGCTGGAGATTTTTTTTTGTGAATTTTTAAAACTCTTTGTGTTGCTATTACTGAAGGAAATTTAGTTTGTTTGTTTTTTAGCCCCCATTTTTTGGCTTGGCTGAACAGTTGCTCAGAAGATTGCACAACTCTTCTTTTTTGCCTCTCTGTGTTTAACACCATCTATAAAAACAACCTAATGACTGTCCAACACATCACTTATCACAGCTACTAAAAGAAATTCTCAAATCTATATGTATAGGAATAATTCTGTACATTTCTATGTCTTAAGCTTTTCACCTCTTGCACAAAAAGCATTGATAAAACTAGAACTACAAATAATTTTCATTCTTCTCTTTCCCTTTTTACTGACAAAGAGTTGAACCAATTTTGGTAACAAAAAGATTTAATCTAAATTCAACTTTTATTTATTAACATGTTTCTAACTGCAATAGGCTGCATAAAAAAATTATTTAAACTTTTTAAAATGTTTTTTTTACGGTATACAAGGAAATCAAACTTCTTTTTTAAGGACATTCTGCCCATACCGTTGTAGCTGACAGCTCCACCGCAAAACTACAGATCTCTGTAGCCATTGAGCAGTTGGGCTTGGGTGGCCTTGCTCAAGGGCACACACGATTGGATAAGAGGGGTTACAAAAACACGGCTGGTCATTTGTCTCATCCTGGTCAAGCCCTCTCGGGCTTTAAACCAGAGCTCCATGCACAAACCAAATGTTTGTTTCTGGCAGAGTGCAGGTTCATGTATATTCTCCCACAAAGGTGCTGTTTTTTTATTTTTTATTGAAATCATTAAGAATTAATATTGGTTGAATGTTGTGTGGTCCTAAATCAAGTGTTTTTCCTAGAAGATTTAGGATTCAAGATTCATTTATTTGTCGTATGCACAGCTTTCACTGACAACAAAATTTTGTTCCAGTACAACCCGAACAAGATCAGACATACAACAAGAGGTACACAAATACAGTTCAAAGTTGACTGACGTGCAGCAGTGATGAGCGCACCTTTCTAAGTGGGGGGTGTAGATGG
>NC_050518.1:328154-330888 GCF_002922805.2 Oryzias melastigma
GTAGAAGTTTGCAAACTTGTCATACAGGCGTTCACATGCTGTGTTTTGCAGCAATAAGCCCAACACTGACCAGAACCAGTTAGACAGTGATACAGCCGTCCCAGTCCAGCTGAAAACAACAACGACAAAAAAAGCTTTGTGAGTCAATGGGACTTTTTACAAATTTTTTGGGAATGATGGTTTAATTTTAAATGAGTTTTTGTAAAGTTGGATAGATATACAGATGGATGCATAGATGAATGGGTGGATGAATAAATGAATGGATACATGGGTTCATAGATGATGGATGTATAGATTGATGGATATGTGAATATAAAGATGGATTGATGGGTGGTTGGATGGAAGGGAAGATGCACAGAGATGGAGGGAGGAAGGGATGGATGGATGTAAAGATGGATGCAGGGATGTATGGACAGACAGAGGAATAGATGGATGGATGCATGGATAGACGGATGGGCAGAGGAATGGATGGACGGACAATGGAATGGAAGGATAGATAGATGAAGGGATGGATGGAGGGATGAACAGATGGATGGATGGGTGGTTGGATGAATGATTGGATAAAAGGGCAGATGCATAGATCAATAGATGTTCATATGGATGGATGGATGAATCGATTGATGGATGGATGGATGGACGGATGGATGGACAGTGGAATAGAAGGATTGATAGATGAAGGGATGGATGGATGGATGGATGGAGGAATGGATGGACGGATGGATGGATGGATGGACGGATGGATGGATGGAGGGATGGATGGACAAATGATGGATGGATGGATGGATGGAGGGACAGATGGATGGATGGATGGATGGACGGATGGATGGATGGAAGGTAGCACAAACCTCCCCACAGACTTGTGTACATGTTGGACATCTGTCCTGTGAACAAAGACAGTAGAAACCAGCACTAAAGAGCCCATTGCTGATGAGAAAGTGTCTGCTGTCACTTATTGAGACCATTAATTAATACTATGAGATAATTCAGCTTTAATGGAATGTTCCAGACTAGAGTGCACTGTATCAGTCCTAAATCTCCTGGAATTAATTGAGTAAATAGAATTGTTGGTCGCTTTAGTTTTCTCTGGGTTGTTTTTCTTTTGCATACTTTGAGCAGAACATTAAACAGACATTGGTTGTAAATGATCAGTTTAGAAACAAACTAAATTAGTGGAGCATTCCTTCTTATTGACATTTCCTGTAAAGCTGAACACAGAGAACTCTCATTCTGAGCTGTAGAGGTATTCTCTATCTCATTTAGCATTACAACTTCAACAGTAGCATCAGTTAATTAATAATTAGAAGTGATTAAAAAGCCAGTAGCAATGCGCTCATGCACTCAGTTCCACTCTGACTTTATTGATGTGCACGTGGTGCCTCCTGCTGTGCGTGGCTGCAGGGATTTATTAATCTCAGAGAGCCATCCTACATACAAACAGCTGGAAGCGGCTTCAGTCGACATGTTTGATGTCTGACGAGCGCTGGATCACATTCAGTGGCGGGAGCAAATGAGTCGATCTGAAACGTGAAAGTGATTGATGGCCTGTGTGGGGGGGTGAGGGTGGGGGGGGTCCGATTTTTTTTAGTCTTTTAATTCTTGAAAAGCTTTTAAGTCAAAGTCACAACAAACATGTTGGTTTCTTCCTCCTTTTCCTTCCCTTCGCCTCACTGAGGATCTTCTTTTAACACCCTCCCTGCGATGAAGGCCCCCTTCTCCTCATCCTGCTCCTCTTTGCATGAATTTGGCCCTCAGGGGGGGTCACCACAAAGAACATGTCAGAGAAAGACACCATCTACATTTATATGTTTCACATGAGTGCTGCTGCACCTTTACAGCTGACAGCCCCCCTCAGCCATAAAATTATATAGCCCTGCGACAGTATGTGTTGAAACTGGCACATACTCGTGCACGTGAAAACCCCTGCAGAGTGCACGAGAACATGCGACTCCGAAAAGATGAGATGATGAAGGATGAGGAGGCATGACGATGAGGGACTGTTCTCTAGTTTGATCCTGGAAAGACACAAACGAGAATTTAAACAGCAATCTGGAGGTTTTTTGTAAACATGGAGCATCAGTGCGGCTCAGGTGAAGCACCACAACAGCAGGAGGTGTGAGGAGGACAAACAGGAGGAAGGGGAGCAGAGAGGAAAACACAAACCAGGCAACTTTGGTGTCAGACTGGAAAAACTAACCACATTTACTCCCAGTGGAGTCACATTACTTCCTGACAAACATCCATTAAACCCTCCGAAAAAGAAAAAAGATCCACCAGCACGACAAACACAACTCAACTCTTCAGCTAAGCTAATCTCCTAAATTTAGGTCACAATGGATTATCCTTTTTGAAGTAAATTAAGCTTTTATTGAAGTTAAATAAAACACTGTAATTTTGAGAGTTTTGAGTTTGTCTGTAAGTTTTTTGGAATGCTGTATGTTGTCTAAACATTAGTCACATTCATCCGTATAGGGGGTTGACCTGTACGGGTGCTGCAGGCTTTTGGGTTTGTATGACCACCTCAAGGGACGCCATGAAAACGGAACGTACCATTGTTGTTCATGTGTTAAGTGTACTGTGAATTTGTAAGGATAATCTAAGCAGAGACGTGTGGTGAGGTTCACAGCTGACGTCATCAGTCAGATTTACAAACATATGAACCCTACGGAGAAGCTTACTTACCGTTTGATTGGCAACAGTTAAAGTGTTTGTTTAATTTTCCTTCCATTTCCGCTAA
>NC_050518.1:330951-347364 GCF_002922805.2 Oryzias melastigma
ACAGCTGACGTCATCAGTCAGATTTACAAACATATGAACCCTACAGAGAAGCTTACTTACCGTTTGATTGGCAACAGTTAAAGTGTTTGTTTAATTTTCCTTCCATTTCAGCTAACTCTTCTCCGTCAATATACGTGGCCTACAACTTTATTTTTGCGCCTGAAGGAGGTGGTTTTTGAGGTGGATCGAAATTGACATATTTCGCGAAACCACAAACACTTTCTTCAAATTAAATGAGTCTTGTGACCAACAACCAGATACTAGTCTTAGCTATAACACTGCAAAGCAGGAGCTACAAGAGGTCCCACAGCCTCACACAGCTCTTCAAAGCTGAGACTGTCATGCAGAATTGATGGAACCAAAGCTCCTCTGTAAAATCATCAACCACGATTCCCCAAAATATCTGAAGAAGATGCCAATGTCTCATTTGATAGACAATGATGACAAGGAGGAGTTCCACACACTGACACATCTTGGAAAAAAGGAATCGTCATTGTGACTCTGTGGCCTAGATCAGCCAATCCTGAAGCCTAAGCATTGAAATGTCATAGCAATTATTTTTTTATTTTCATGTAAGTTCTGACAGTGTGAGAGAATCTGTTTCTATCATCTGTGAAAGATTAAATCCAAAAAATATATTTTTTGGACTTTTTACATTCATATTTACAGTTACTCAGAGCTGTTTGGTCTTTAAAAAGACAGCATGTTCAAGAAAACAATGATGAACAACATTAGGATTTGTCTTTTTTGGCTAAAATTCTAAAAGTTTTGAAAAAAGGCTTCTTGAATCTCATTAAAAATTATTTTTGGTTTAAATATTTTTTGTGCTTTTTTTAAATAAATGTTTTTGTGTTTAAAAAAAACATTCTATTTTGAGGTATTTTTTTTCCATAATAATTTTAATCATATATTATTTGTTTATCTTTTTTTGTTCATTTGTTTGTTTTACATTTTTTTTGTTTTTCAAGAATATTTTCTCAGTATTTTTTGTTTTCTTGATCTTAAAAAAAAAAAAAATTCATCCTTTTCATTCATTCATTTTTTAATTTATTTTTTCTTGACCGCTTTGTCCCTTTCGGGGTCGCGGGGGTGCCGGAGCCTAACCCGGCTACTGATGGGCAAAGGCGGGGTTCACCCTGGACAGGTCGCCAGTCTGTCGCAGGGCCTCAATCACACAAATCCACTCTCACAGACACACCTAGGGGCAATTTAGAGTCACCAATTAACCTATGAGGCATGTTTTTGGACGGTGGGAGGAAGCCGGAGTCCCCGGTGAAAACCCACGCATGCACGGGGAGAACATGCAAACTCCACACAGAAAGGTCCCAGCCGGGATTCGAACCGGGGCTTTCTCGCTGTGAGGCAAGAGCGCTAACCACTGCGCCACCGTGCAGCCTTTAAAAAAAATAAATAACAAATATAACCTGCAAATTTCCCACAGCATTCTCACAAATCAAACAAAAATGTTGATGTGAGTTGTAGATAAAACAAAAATGGATTTTGCCGGCTGTCTTTGCAACTTTACATGCAGGAGGCGGAGCCAATTTAACTAAAAACTCAATTTGTAATTCATTTTCTGCATCCCTATGAACAAAAGTTAACTGTTCATCCTTGATACGTCGTGTCTTTCGTTGAGTTTCTAATTGCTGATCAGCTTGTAGTTTTCCTTCATTTAAAGTGAAAAATATCTCAGAAAAAATATATTTTTAAAACTCCTTTTTCAAATGAAATGCAATACGCTTCCATAAAAAGGGGTTAACTTTTGTGGTTGTTGTATATTTGAGGCTGGGTGTACTTATGCATCTGTATGTTTGCACATGCATTCAGCCATCAGTCTGGACATGTTCGTACAGTGAGGACCAGGGAGCCACAAAGCCCCCAGCAGGTGCTCCCTCCCTGCCTTTGTCTCTCTGCTGTTTATTTGCTCAACTCTTCCACAGAGGTCCCTTTCTGTCGGCCCCGGAGGGCAGCACAAAGAGGAGTGGCGCACAAAGACGGCGCTGCTTTTGCACGCTGACAGTGACAAAGCAAAGATACAAATGTTGGGATGGCAGGAAATGGCAGGTGTTTCATGGACGGAGCTGCAGGCCGCCTCTTCCTTCACTCTCTCACTTGCAGCCTCAGCAGATCTGCAACCATTTCTGTTTTGCTGTTGAATTGAACGACTGTTTAACAAAGTTTGACTTTAGTAAGACTTTTTCTTTGCAGTCACGTATCAGCTGACAGCAACTTTAGTTGGTTAGAACTACAGCATGTACAAAAGTGCAAACTAATCCAGTGACAAACAACACAGAATACTCTGCTGCAGACTAATGAGAATGCAACTTAAAGTGAGTGAAGAAATCCAAGAGGGCTCTGTGGTCGGTTACTTAATGGATGACTGGAGGTTCTGTTCCCTGGGAGTTTTTGTGGATTTAGGCGGAAGTGTTTGACCGTGACCCCTATAGTGTCCTGTGAAGAGTGCTCTGTGAGTATGGGGTCCAGGGAGCCTTACTGAAGACAGTTCAGTCTCTGTATGACCAGAGCAGGAGCTTGGTTTGCATAGTTGGTAGTAAGTCAGACCTATTCTTAGTGCATGTTGTATTCCAGCTTTATTCTTTTTAGTCTGTTCTCTTTATCAGTTCTGTTTGTAATCTTTATGGACAGAACTTCTAGGTCAGAGGGGATTTTGTTTGGGGACCACAGGATTTCCTCTCTGCTCTTTGCAGATGATGTTGTCCTGTTGGCTTCATCAAGCCAGGACCTCCAGCATGGATTAGAGTGGTTTGCAGCCAAGTGTGAAGTGGGATGAGAGTCAGCACCGCCAAGTCAGAGGCCATGGTTCTGGACCAGAGAAAGGTAGTTTGCCCTCTGGGTGGGTGGAGTGCTTCTGCCCCAGGTGGAGGGGTCTTGTTTATAAATGAGGAGAAGATCAGAACGTGAGACCGACAGGCAGATTGGAGATTGTGGTGAAGAGAGAGATGAGCCAGAAAGTGAATCTCTCAGTTTAGTGGTTGATCTTCGTTCCAGTACTCATCTAAAGACATGAACTCTGGCCGGGACTGAAAGAACAAGGTCTGGAATACAAGCGGCCGAAATGAGCTTCCTCATGGATGGACGGACAGATGGATGGATGGATGAATGGATGGATGGATGAATGGATGGACGGACAGATGGATGGATAGATGGATGGATGGACGGACAGACAGATGGACAAACGAATGGACGGACAGATGGATGGATGGATGGATAGATGGATGGATGGACGGACAGATGGATGGATGGATGAATGGATGGACGGACAGATGGATGGATGGATGGATGGACGGACAGACAGATGGACAAACGAATGGACGGACAAATGGATGGATGAATGGATGGATGGACGGAAGGACCTACAGACGGACAGATGGATGGATGGACGGCTAGACGGATGGGTTGGTTGGACGGATAGGCAGACAGATAAATGGATGGACAAATAGTTGGATAGATGGATGGAAGGAAGGACGAATGGACAGATGGATTGGTTGGATGAATGGATGCGTGGAAGAATGGATGGATAGATTGGTTGGACAGATGGATAGATGGATAAATGGATGGATGGATAATGGATTGGTTGGACGGATAGACGGATGGATGAATGGATGGATGGATGAATGGATAATGGATTGGTTGGACGGATAGACGGACAGATGAATGGATGGATGGATGGATAAATGGATGGATAGATTGATGAATGGTTGATGGATGAATGGATGATGGATTGGTTGGAAGGATAGACGGACGGATGACTGGATGGATGGATAATGGATTGGTTGGACGGATAGATGGACGGATGAATGGATGGGTGGATGGATGGATGAATGGTTGATGGATTGGTTGGACGTATAGACGGAAAGATGAATGGATGAATGGATGGATGAATGGATGAATGGATGCATGGATGCATGGATGAATGGATGAATGGATGCATGGATGAATGGATGAATGGATGGGTGGATTGATGCATGAATGGATGGGTGGATGGATGAATGATTGATGGATTGGTTGGACGTATAGACGGACAGATGAATGGATGAATGGATGGATGAATGGATGGGTGGATGGATGCATGCATGGATGGATGAATGGATGGATGGATGCATGGATGAATGGATGAATGGATGGATGGGTGGATTGATGCATGAATGGATGGGTGGATGGATGAATGGTTGATGGATTGGTTGGACGTATAGACGGACAGATGAATGGATGGATGAATGGATGGGTGGATGAATGCATGCATGGATGGATGAATGGATGGATGAATGGTTGATGGATTGGTTGGACGGATAGTCGGCCAGATGAATGGATGGATGGGATCACAGGCAGTACACAGGAGCTCTACCACCACCAGTGTGTGAATGTGTGACTGTAAAGTGCTCCGAGCCCTGAAGAAGGCAGAAAAGTGCTTTGTGAGTAGACGCCATTTACCATTTATGTAATTAAATGAAATTAAAGTGTTACTGATGGAAGACGGGGATGAGAATCTGATGTTCCAGATGAACAGCATGAGCTGATGTTAAGCTGGAAGTGTGTATCGTTCCATTCTCACTCAGTATGTTACCTATAAAAACTGTAATCTGTATGTTTTCTAACTGTTTTTAGAGCGATACAGTATCACACCACCCTCAGCTGTGAGGATTGTTTTCTGTTTTTATAGCTGAGTCATGGACTTTTAACAAGAATTATTAAGATTGGTTATTTTCCTAATATCAGGCTTTTAAAAGCTATAATTACAAGGAAAAATTTTTGAAAGTGTATGAATTTGTGTCACAAAAATCACAAGTTTAATAAAGTGTTCAAACAGTAAACAAAACACAGTTTTCTACCTTTTTTGATTGATAAAAATATTTTAGAAAAAAATAAAAGTGATTCTTAAAAATATATTAGTTTGTTTTGGTGAGGATTGAAGAGCTGTTTCTGAAAAAAACTCAGAGTTGGCTCAAGATTGAAAGCTGAAAGTCACTTTTTCCTGTTTTGAATTTATGCAGAGACAAGGAAAGTTATGCGAAAAGAGAAAAAGATTCAAAAGCAGCACAGAAATAGACAGAAGTTTAACAAAGAAACACACAAATACCACAAAGAGTTCAAATCCAGCCCAACACAACACAAAACAACTACAAAGACGCACAAAGCAACCTCTGCAGCTCAGATCTGCAAGTTTACAAGAGTTTTTCAGCTTCCTTTAACTAGAACTGCATGAGGAGGATGTGAGTGTGAGTGGGGTTGTTGTCTACAACAAGGCCATACCTATTAGTGCACGGCTCCTGCAGTAGAACAGATTTAATAAAATGATGTAAAAAAGTTTCAAATAAATAAATAAAAGGATATTTATGGATTAGATTGACTTGAAATAAAAAAAATTGACTAAAATTAATAAATGTTTCATTTTTTTTGTTTGTGACAATAAAGTTCTGTTAGCTTTGTGTTAAACTTTCAGCCCTTCGTTCATGAAATCCTCAGACCTTTAAAGAGAAATAGTGAAGCTTCCTGGTTTATCTTTAGACGAAAGTCACATATCCCAAAACGGCAGAGTTTGTAATTGGGAGGCAGCAGTCACACAGTTAAAATTTTACAGCAACCGGACACTTTTCTCTAAATGTTGATGTCAGTCTGAATTTTGTTGCAAACAGAAATGCATTCTGAAAAGAGGAAGTTGTTTGTGAAGAGTGTGGCAGAGCTCCATGACTATGTCCGAATTCTCACCCTAATGCCTAACTACTATAAAAAGTGTGGTCTATCTATCTATATCTAGTTCCCTGAATTATAAAAACATTTCGGACACGGTCACAACTTTTTTTTTTTAATGGTGAATATGATGTCACCCTTTTCACAAAGTATCTAATCAATATGAACATTTTACACCAATTAATTATGAATCCACTGTGTTCTGATGATGAAATATTGATGGTTTATTAAAAACTACATTAAGTTACACTTTTTTTTTTTGCAAAAAATGTTCAACCATAATGCATTGTGGTATATTTGTAGTGAGTATCGACACACATTGTTTTTTTGGTGGAGAATTCTGGGAAATTTCTATACTATTGGATTACAAGATTAGAGATGTAACAATAAGTAAGTGGTTAGCTGAAAGACTAAATGAAACCAGTTCCTGAATCATAGTGAAAACCTGTTGGATCCTCCTGACCAGCCGGGGCAGCTGGGAAATCAAACTGAAGGAGGTAAAACAAAAAATCCAGATGTCTCACCTACTTTACTTACCTGCACATGCTGAGTGCTCGCTACGACCTGTTGCCTGCAGTCTCCCCGTAGGAAAAAAAAAGTGTTTTGAATATTTATGTTTTGTGAGGGCCACCCCCCCCACCCTGTACAGGCTCTTGTATCCACCCATAAAAGCAGTTCTGACTAAAACTTTAGCTCAGGTTGAATAATTCCTCTTTTTGTTGCATTCTTTTGTGAACCAAATCTAAAATAAAACTAAACTGAAGTGAATCCATTTAAACTTTTGACGACACACTCACCCTCTGGTCAGTTTCCACTTTTTCCCATTTTCCCTCAAATCAAATCAGATTGTTTTTCTCTGGCAAATGAGTTTGTTGTGCTGCTAGCACACCTTCACTAACGTGAGAATCTGAACAAAATAGATTTAGCACATGGACTAGAATGATGTATCGGGCATTAGTGGCTTGTAAATGTGGACCAATACACCAAGGATCAATACTTTGTCAATATTTGTTTTCGCGTTCCGCTTGTGTGTGTTTGTGTGTGCAGAGAGGGCTGTTTGCCAGCTGTGCAATCTGTTCAGTAATCTCAGGTCTGCTCTGTGCACACGCGCCACAATCTGCTCTGGTAAAACTGTCCTCCCACCCATGCACACACACATGCACACGGAGCTCCCACTGTTTGCAGCAAAGTCCTTAAAATGAAGGTTCACTTTCCTGAAAGTCCAGAGGCCTTAACAACACAGTTGTGTTTTTCCGCTCTCCATCGGTGAAGTGCTTGTGGACGTCTGGGCCCACTGATCAGTCAGTTCTTGCTGTGGTTTTGGGCAAACTTTTACTAACAAAAAAAACCCCTCAGGAGTCTAAAACTCTGACTGCTAACCGACCACCACCCTCCTGAGCCCACATTCCCTTCTCTCTCCTCTTTGCCCATTTTAACACGCCGCCCTGTTTGCTGTTAAAATGGCAGGGGGAGAAAATTGGCCACTTTTGCCGTTCAGAAACTCCCGCAGCTGTCGGTAATCGGCGTGTGCACGTGTTGGTGTGTGCGCACGCGTTGCCTGTAATGTGCAGTTACCGCAGTAGGGGTGCACAGGGCGGGGGCGTGGAGAGAGGGGTCACGGCGTGCGGCGGAGAAAGCGCTATTAGGGGAAAATGATAGGCCTGTCCCTGAAACTCCATTACACATCAAACACTTAAAAGAGTGGACGAGCTTCATTACAGGGCAGCATGAATGATGCAGCACTCACACAAGCTACTGGCCCTCTCCCATCTCTCCCCCAGCACAGCCTTCTGTTTGAACTGGAGGCCGGCCAGGAAAGTGGGGAGGGGAGGCGGAGTGAAGAGGAGCAAGCCTGTTTGACTCAGTTCTGACAAGCATGAAGAGGAGAGGAGAGGCCAGGAGTAAATGAGGGAAGGACATTAGGAAGAAGGCACTGGGAAAAGTGGAGGGAGAAGCTGGGAAAGGTAAAGAGGAGAAGCAGGAGGGCTGACGGAGACGACAGCTGATGGAGCGACCTGCGCAGACTGGATTCAGGAAATCCGCTTTCAAACATTCGCGCTGGTTTCTTTGTGCACTCCTGCAGGACAAATTACCCGTTACACACGCTTTGCAGAAAAACCTTAGACTGAAATTCGTCCTGAAAAACAAATTGGCTAATTAAGGCAAACCGGAGCGCTTCAGAAGAGAGATTTCACTGACCACTAATTGGTCCGGCTTCACACTTAAACTGTAGTTTTTCTTCACAGTTCACAGAACATGGAAGGATCCTGTCAGCCATGATAATGTTTAATGAACACATCAGAACTTTTTGTTGATGTTTGAATGCACTGAATGTAAATGTTTCTAACATTTTTTTAGCTTTATGAAGCTTTTTGATCAAAAAAGGCTCAACCAGAAAAAAAAAACAATTTTTTAAAAATTTATGTTTGGGATATTTTGAGGTCTTTGGATTAAACAGAGGTGATCGAGTCCTGATCAGGTCCATTTTTATTCAGTTTCCTGACACACAGAGGTGTAGCAGACATATAAATTCATGTGTGCATTTCTTTTATGTCATTATTATCCTGTCTAGGGGATCTGGTGGAGCATTACATAAAAGTAGGACTGCCCCAACTTTAAATGAATAACAAAAAAACAACAGAAATCTCTCTTAAAAGTGACGTCTTTACAAAAATTATACACAACAACCTACAATAACTTAAAGGTGAAGCAAAAAGGCTTCAATAACAAAATAAAACTCCACCTATCTAGATCCAGAGATCTTACCTGCAAATGAAAAAAGGTGAAAACAATGACAAATTCTAACCTCCATTGACTAACATCAACAGGAGAAAACACATGTTAAAGGCAGTGGCAGCACAAAGCTGCACAGAACACTACAAAATGAAGTTCACACTAGTCTGCTGATCACAGGTCAAGTTTTTAACCAAAATCTCACTATCTAAATGTCCTTAAAAGCCATATTGAATGTTGATCTGAAGCCTGTTTCCAAAATCTCCTCTATATGGGCGTGGCTGTTGGTCCTCAGTAGCCCCGCCCCTGATCCACCCCCCTTTTCTGATGACGATTTCTGTCTTGGTAACGTAAATCTTCACCACTGCTACAAAAAATATCAAGCAATATCGGAACTGTCTGGCCTCATCGCTTTGAGACGGATGCCAGCTCGGACGAGGAAGTGAAGATCTTCATGGATTGAATCGTCTACAACTAAACACATCAGAATAGTATTGTTTATAACTTCTGACGGGAACATCCTAGAAAGCTATAGTTTATCTCTTTAATTATCTTGTTTTAAAGCTTTTTGGTGATGACATAGCCGAATGGGATAATGATGAATTCATATTCATAATTTGTTTGCTGCTCGAAAAAAAAATAATTTTACTGTGACATCATAATTACTTGTTTTAACAAGTTACTATCCTGTTTTTATAATGATCAGATAACTCGTGGTAAGAATGGATTCATAAATGTAAGTCAGAAGTGGGAAGATACCATCTTCTCACTTCCACACCTGCTTGTGTGCATGCTGGGTGGGGCAGATCAGGGAGCTTGAACATGCACTCTCCGGCCTTTGGGACATTACAACAGCTCACTAATTTAAACAGTGTCTTTGTGACAGTTTGATTGAAAGCGATTTAAAAGGAGACGTACTCAGAGATGCAAAAAAAAAAAGATTTTGTATTACATTTGCACTCTTTCATAAGAAAAATGCCACACAGACATGTTAAAAACTCAAAAAACATGATTTTCATCAGAAAGGGTCTTTAAAGGCTTCCTCAATCAGCTCTGGTCCAATCAGAAGCCACCGTTCCAGTACCTCACCTGAAGACAATTAGAGACAGACACAAACAAAGATCCACAAAAAAACAATTCTGACAGAAATAGAATATACAAAATAAAAAGAAAAATCATCTGCCGCCACAACACATGAAATTATGATTTTCATCACAATGATAAAATAGTAATAAAACAACAAGACAGAAAATAGACGTAAACTCCAATGAAGACATTATACAGAACTTGTTATAGGAAGTACATTTCATTTCATCTCACATCCTGTAACAATTTCAAGGATAATTTCATAAATATTGCAGCTGCTAGCACGCCTGCAGGGAGTGGAAAAGTTCATGCTGTTATGATGAAGCAGCACAAATTTGTGCTTTCAGTTAACTGCCTAATACTTTTGGAGTTATTTTTTTTACTTTTACTTTTTCTGGAGAAAACTATATTTCGCACTACCCCACCCTACTCACCTGTGGGCACTACCACAGGTGTAGTGAGTTTGACTGTGGCGATGCAATTCAGCTCCCAAATCAAAGAGTTCTTACTATTTCAAAATATGATGTTAGAGTGGTTGCGATATGTGTCTTTGTACTTGATGTATGAACATTAAAATATTATGTATTTAAGCACCATCGTTTATACCATTGTTTAGAGCAGGAAAACAGAATCAATAAAACATAACATATAAAAGCACAGAGATTCAGAAAGAAAGACATATTTATCACTTTATACAGTATCACACTCAAACGTTTTCAGCCCTAACAGTGATGCTGCTGGGAGCTGGAGTTCCTTCTCTTTCCCCTGATGCAAAAATGCCCAAAGAAAGAAGCTCAAGTGTTAGCTTAGAAGAGCAGCAGCGGATGAGTGACATTTTTTTAGATATTTAACAGAACCACTTAAAACTGTTTCGGTTCATCTAATCAAATACTTCTGATGCTGCATTCACACTGGACACGATTCGTGCAGCAGGAGCATCGAGTCTCAACGTTAAGTTAATGAGATCTGAGGTCCTGTCGCGCAATTTTGACGTTGGGCACGCAGTACCTGGGAAGTTGACGCGGCACGCCAACCAATTCGCTTTTGTGCACATGATGTTCCCAGTGACTAGATCAGGGGTCTGTAACCTTTAACACTCAAAGAGTCATTTGGGTCGATTTCTCACTGACCACGACCCGGTAAGAGATACACATCCTTTAGAAAATAAGGCTTTGTATTTACGATATTGTTTATTTTTATAATAAATATAATTAAACTATTATTTTTTGGGGCATAAATAAAACAAACTATAAGGGAAAATATTTTTTTCCAAATATGAAACAGCTTATAACTTAATAGAAGTTCACAAGACTTCCTTTCAAAATAAAAGACTTCCTGTGTCACATAGGATCATCTCGATGGAGCAAATCTAGTGGTAGGTGGAGTGATGAGAGCAAATACATATACATTTTTAAAAGTTTGTGGTGCTTCTTTGCCAGAAATTTCTAAAATTAACAGTCTAATTAACTTTTTAACTTTATTTTTTTAACCATGTGGTGGATTTAAAACACTAGAATTTGTCAAAATGTTTAGTTCTCGATTTTCAAACCACTATAGCTACTGTGCTTTGGAGAGAGATAAGTTATTTTAGCTTTATTTATTTATTTATTTTCACCTCACAGTGACTTTTAAACTAACATTTTTTTTATTTTTCTTCAACCAGAGAGCCAGAAGGGAGGGTAGAACAGCCAGACGTGGCTCTGGAGGTTGCAGACCCCTGGACTAGATCGAAGGTTAAATCCAATATGGCCTCTCAAAGCAGGGATTTTTGTCCTGAATTGCCGTCAATTTTCTTGACCTGCTGCTGGAGACTGTTCTGGTTACTGTTCGGTGAAGTTGGGAGACACTCTGGACAGGTTGCCAGACTGTCACAGAACCCATGGAGCTGGAGCCCGGTGGACAGCGGATCAAGCGCTGCCACCTATGGTCCGGCAATGCTTGCGAGCTCCGCTGCCTAGGCTGCTGGTCGCTGGACAGCGGAGCTCGCTATGCTGGCCCGCCTGCAGTTGGCTGCCTGGTTGACGGAGAGCTGCCACAGGTGCCGTTGTACTCCAGCTCCATGGGCATCAAACATTTTTCTTAATTTTTTTAAATCAACATTAAGAAAGAGATTCTTCTAATTCTAAAGAGACATGGCAGATGCAAATTTTACGAGCGACTTGTGTCCAGTGTGGATGCAGCTTTAGAAATTTGCCTCTTGAGTTGTGGGCGGGACTGTTGGCACAGAAGTTAGCTCAACTAATTTCGCATTAACCATCTGTTTAAACTTCTACCTGCTACCTCATAGTACCTCACAAGCTTACTTGTGAAAACTTACAAGCAATATCTGAGCTAACAAGCTGTACAGTTTTTGATTCCAGCTCAGACATGGAAAATGACGTTCATGGATCTGCAGGTTGATGCTTCACAACTAGAGCGGAGGAGGGAGACTTTGGTCCTCCCGTGGTGGTTGCTGTGTCACAAACTGAGCTTTTTCAAACCGCAGGTTTTCATCTCCTAGTCCATCATGATTTGAAAAAAGAAATACTCAAAAACTAAATCTTAATCATAAATTATTTTATATATGCCTTTCATCATAAGAAGATATTACAAGAACATGTTAAAACACCAAAAACACAACTTTCATTGGTGTTATTGTTTAAATATCTTTAGATGACGTTACTCAAAATGACTGATGTAAAAAAAAAAACAAATATGATGAAATATTTTTTTGTATTCGGTTTGGTGTTAAACTATAGATCTAAGTTGTGTTCTTGTGTCTCTAAAGTCATTCACAAACATTCAGTTTTTTCATTCTGTGGTACATTTTCTAAACTTAATTTTTAAAGTGCTCAGCTGTGGATAAATAGAAGTCTGGTAATTTACTGCTGGATCAACAGTGCCCGTGTCCAGGCGCAGGTGTAAATTAGTGCGACTTCTCTCCTTTCATTCCCTGCTGCACGTGTAAAAAGCCGCGAGGCTCTAACGGATCAGCTGAAAGTGAACGGATCCGTCCGTGTGCGGTTCTACTCTGACATGTTCCAGCTCGTTCTGAACAGAGTCTGTGCTCTTATTCTCTCAGCTGACCTCCCATCAACCTGAATCTGGGAGCATTTGTGGGTTTTTCATGGTGCTGCAGTCACACTGTGTGACTGTGCACACTTGTGTGAAGACAGCCTGTTAGCATTTGTGTGTGTGTGTGAATTGTGCACATGTCCTGCTCCATGCACACTGCAAGTGTGTGTGTGTGTGCGCTCCAGAGCGTGTCGCAGCGTGCAGCCAGAGGGTCAGGCCGGCGAGCCAGACCCGGAGCACAGCGTGACGCAGCAGCCCGATCTGTGTTGTGACTCCCTCCATTACCCATCAGCCCGACACTGACGGCGGTTTGTGTGTTTGTGTGCCGGGACACATGACACTTATTCACTTGTGTTTTTATCTCCCACAAACTGATGCTCCCCAAATCTGCACTCCTTTGTAATTCTGCTGTCATCTGCAATTTCAGTGATGCTTTAATCCCAAACCAAATTTCACACTTTCTACTCTAATTTTCTTTTTTTCTTTTTTTTAATTTTGATGGAACTATGTCTGGATTAGACGACAAACTGAGCACAGCATGCAATCTCAATCTCCAGGATGCGGTGCGGTGTTTTCCTGGATATCCCTCCTCTTTTAGATTTAATTTAATTGGTTTATGTTCGTCTCTGAAAATAGATCCTAAAGCAGTCAGTAATCTGATTAAACAACACTTTTCTTCTGCAGATTTGTATTTTTCCTCTTTATTTGACAGAATTGTCATATATGTTATTTGGATAGATGAATTACAGGAGATGCATCTTTAAATTGTTTGCTTTGATTGGCTTAATTTGCTGCACATAAACCAGTTCATGTTTTTGAATAACAAAGACTGACCAAAACAGGTTATTTCAAAAGATTAATTAGTAATCTGGGTTCTCTTGTTTGGTTTTGATATTAGGATTTTTTATTTTGTAGAATTGTTTAACTTCCTGTTTCTCGTAGTCATTTCACTTCACAGAGTCAAAAGTGATGCAGCAGAAACACAAGGCAATATGTACAACAAACGTACAACAGACTTTTAGAGCTGCCATAAAAGAGGAGAAAAAATAATATGAGAATTAAGTTGTAAAAATTTGGAGAAAAAAAAGTCAAAATTTGACAAGAATAAAGCTGAACAATTATGAAGATAAACTGTTAAAGTTTTTAAGAAAACAAAGCTAAAAAAAATTATGAGTAAAAAAAAAATTTTTATGGAAGTTAAAGTCTTCCAATTGTAAGAAAAATGTAAAATATTTTAAAAGGATACATTTTTTCAAAAATGACAAAAACTTTTTATAAATTATGGGAGTAAAGTTGTACAATATTAAGAAAAAAGTTAACATTTTATGAGATTAAAGGCTTAAAACTGTGAAAAATTATTCAAATTTAATACAAATAATATTTTAAGAGTATGAGAAAAAAATTCAAATTGTATTTAAAAGATCAACAATTTGCAAGAATAAAGGTGAAAAACTATAGTATATAGTTGCACAATAATGAGACAAAAGTCAGCAATTTATAAGAATGAATTCATAAAATTATATTTAAAAATTACAAACTTTACAATGAACTCTTTCAAGTAATCTTATGAGTTATAATCTAAATTTTACTAGAATAAAGTCTAACGGTTATGAGAAAAAACTCAAAATTTTATTGGAAGTAAGTCATACAATTATAAGAAAAAGTCAAACAATTAAAAAAAAATTCAAGAATTTTCAAGAAAAAGTTTTTCAAAAAGTTGTAATCTTACATGGAAACAGTCATCCTTTTTGAAAATAAAATGCTACATTTATCTTTTAAAATTGTCCGCAGAGACCGTCAAACACGACCTGTGTAGGTTTATGTTGCAGATGATTCCAATAAATTGGATGGACATCCTTCTGCTCAAAACTGCTTTGTTTTTTTCCTAAATGCGTGTAAGAACTCAGCTCTCAGCTCTAAAGCTGAGACTTTTTGTTTTTTCCTAATTGAAGCTGCAGTGAAGATCATGTTTCTGCTTCCTGTTTTAACTTGATTTGTGAGCTGTTGTGTTCAGAATTTTTTTGGAAACAGATTTTGTCCGTCATTGAGCGGCGTGAATCATTCTCCTGCAGTCACTGGCCCGGCTCCAACATTTCTGTTTTTATCCTCAGAAAGACAAAGACTCAACTCAACTTGAGGGTAACGGATCCAAACAAACCCTGTTTAGGAGAGAGAAAAAACAAGAAACAGGCTTAGATAGCAAACTGAATGACTCTTTTATGCCTATTTCAATCGACTGATGGTAAACAGTCCATGCCTTTAAACAGTCCATGGAAGCTGGCAGCTCAGATGCTGTCAGGCCATTTTCTTCTTCCTTTTTCCCGTTAAAAATGTGGAAAAAACCAACAAACAAGTCAAGGACTGTTCTGGATAAATTATTCCTTTTTATGTTAATGTTATTACAAAGTAAAAGGTTTGAAAAGCCATCATTTTTTACACATTAAGGGCACCAAATCTCACTAAAACTGGCACAAACATCAGCCAGGAGCCAGATTAATTAGTTGCTGATGACTGAAACGCGTAAAAGTTATTACAAATCCAGAATTTTTCCCTGCAATTAAATTCTGTGGAGCCTAAAATGCTGGAAGCAAAAATGTATAAACTTACTTATGTCAAAGAAGAAACTCTAAGGTGACAAAACTCAACCATTACAGAGAAATATTTCCTGTCGTTTTGCAAACAATCATCTTAAAAAGCTTGTAAATAAATCGAGGAGACAAAAATTACCTCCAGTAATACTTTGAAATTCACTTTTTTTTCCCAGTCCATCCAAAAATAAAAAAGTAGGCTTTAAAAGTCAAACGACAGAAAATTAAGACATATTTCAGGCACTAAAAGTAAAGTGAGGTGCTTTCAAAAATAATTCCTTTAATAGTTTTTATTTGTCACCTCCTCCAAAGTGCAGTAAACACAAAAAAATGAATCATGTTAATTTGACAGGACTATCCTTAAGCTTTTAGAGTACAAAAGATGCACTTAAATGCAGAATTGGAGACGTAGTCGGTAGGTTCGTCCTTGACGTCGTGAATTTTCATTGTTTTGGTTCTTTTTGTTTGGTTTTTATGACCAAAAAGGAGATGTGGACGGGAGACCTGGTGGAGTCTGACGTGGGGCAGCGAAAGATTTGCCAGCGTTATTGCTTTTTTAGGAACTTTTTTTTTTTTTTAATGACTGCAATTGTTTTTAAAGGACTATTGGAATCATTTATAGCAATTAGTAGATGATAGACACGATGAACACAAAAGACAACAGGGCACATCTTCATGTGTACATGAAGAGTTGGTGGATTCAATTCAGTTTTTAAGGCTTATTTGACAAAAAATGAGCAACATTTAAAGTCCCACTCTGATCATTTTTTTATCTATTTTAAAATTGTTCCCCGTGGTCTTGTAATTATAATGATGCTGTTTTTAGCCAAAATTAATTAAAAAAACAAAACAGTGGTTTTCTTAAATATAGTTTCTGCAGAGTGGCAGGAGTTCCTCTTTGAGTTGTGTGTGAGATCGTTGACGCAGAGCAACTCCGTCCCCTTTCCCCCTCCCTGTTGCTGAGAGCTCAAAGTGGGGAGCTTGAAGCATGAACAGTATTTTCTACATCACAAATACAATATTTTTCCCAGCTTTTTTTTCATCTGTTTCTGATTCACAACCATTTGAGTCAAGAAAACCTCAGAAATGCAATTTTAAGCTGATTTTTTTTCTAAATATGTATTTCCTCCTTTATCAAAAAAATCCATAAGAACTTGTTAAAAACAACAAAAACATTATTTTTATGGGAGTTGGTATGTACAGTAATTATTTGTTCTCGTGTTCATCAAATACTTATAAGTAG
>NC_050518.1:348803-389341 GCF_002922805.2 Oryzias melastigma
AATTTTAAGCTGAATTTTTTATAAATGTGTATTTCCTCCTTTATCAAAAAAATCCATAAGAACATGTTAAAAACACCAAAAACATTATTTTTATGGGAGTTGGTATGTACAGTAATTATTTGTTCTCGTGTTCATCAAATACTTATAAGTAGAGGTCTAAACAGAAATAGAAAAAATAATTTATCAATCAATCACTTGGTAGAGCACTTATCATCAACAACCATAGAACACAAGGAGCTTGAAATAATAGACACATCTAAACATAGGTTAAAACAAAAGGTAGACTTAAAACAACAACAATCCTGAGATGAATATAGAACTGAATAAATAAAAATGCAATAAATGTACAAATAAATGATGCAAATTATTATTTATTCCAGTTTTTTTTATAAATACGCTTTAGAAAAATCAAATCTAGGATCACAAATTGTGATTTTTTTCCCCCCAGAATTTTCTTTTATTTAATTCACAAAAACAAAAGCATGGGAAGATTGTTGGACTGTACATTGGTGTAGTAGTTAGCACTCTCACCTGGATGAAGTCCCTGGTTCGAATCCCATCTGGGTCTTTTCTATGTGGAGTTTGCATGTTCTCCTCATTCATGTGTGAGTTTTCTCTGGTGTCCCCCCACAGTCCAAAAACATGCTTCATAGGTTAATTGGTGTCTCAAAATTGCTTCTAGGTGTGAATGTGGGTGTGTGGCCCTGGAACAGACTGGCAACCTGTCAAGGCTGCACCCAATAAATAGTAGCTGGGATAGGCTCCAGCAACCCCAAAGGGGAACCCGTGTCTTCAGAACAGAGATGGAAGATTGATTTGAGTTCCCTCCTTACTTTTTAATTGTTTATAATAATCCATCAGCTGATGACATTTTGGAATAAAACAACTTGTTTTGTTTAATTTTATCGAGACATTCCTGGAAGGAAATCTAGACAAGATTTGGTGGCTAAGAGGCTTCACAGCTGACTAATAAATAAAGATAGAGCAATATGAAAAATAACACATTTATTATAAACTATTTTACTCTGGTAGAAACTCAAGTATTACAGTTTTTTAAAGTTTGGCATCATAACTTCTATGGTTAATAACTCATTTACAGAAAGATAGTAACAATTATAATAAAGATGAATGTGAATCAAATGAAACTGTCACAGAATTTCCAAAACTTAAGGTTGAAATAAAAATGTAAAAGAGACTGAGGAGAAATCTGGAGAACAGTTGAAATGATGGCAGCAGTTTGACTGCAGTGGCACTCCTTTCAGCACTGGGGGGTGGGGGTGGTAACAGTCTGTTTCTGCAGGAGCTCCTCAGGGCCTGCACAGTGTGGTTTGGGGGTGGGAGGTGTTACTCAGAAACGCTAACATCCGTCTGTCTGCCACCTCCTCCGCGGAGTCCAGCGCCAGGACAGAACCGGCTCCTTTCCCGCCTGATTTTTCTTCTCGTGTTCGGCTCTTTCTTTGTGTCTGTTCCGCCTCTTCCTGCTGCCACCATGCTAATCTGCAAGATTAATAAATGATCTAATCTAATCTGATGAAATAACAGACAGCAGCTGTGAGGATTAGAAACTTTAACCCGAAAGTGGAAATCACATCAACAAATCACCCAACAGATTGAAGATCACAACAAATTAAAAAAAAAAAAAAGCAACATTACATTTTAGAAAATCAAAACAAAACTCCAACTTGTGGAGGGCTGTAAAAGTGTACAGAAGATAAGCTTCTGGCCACATCCACTGCATCAGTTTGATCAGCTCTTTACCACAGTTCAGGCCTAACATTGTTTGTGGTGCAGAGGTGGAGCGGTCGACCTTTGATTGGAGGATAGCAGGTTTGGTTCCCACTATGTGCTGAAGTGTCCTTGAGTACGACTCTGAACCCCACATTGCTCCTGGTGGTTAAAGGTTGGCTCCAGTGTTTAGCAACAGGGTGTGAAGGTGTGAATGGGACTGTAATGGGCTTTGGGCCATCAAAGATGGTAGTAAACGCTTTACAAGTATACGCCATTTTACTGTTTTTACCGTCATTCTGCTCCTTCAAAACTCAAAAGTCTTCATCATTCAGTGACATCCCATGATAATCTACTTTTTCTTGTTTGTTTCATTTTAAGATCTGGAAAAGGCATTTACTTTTCGGAAGTGTTTTTATATTTTTTTGTTTATTTTTTTATTTTGTTTTGAATTCTTAATTGTACTGTGTTTTTCTTTTTTAGTTGTTGTGATCTTTAAAATGTTTTTGCGTTGACTTATTTGCACTTCAGGGCCACCGTAGGGCGGGGTCCTAAATCCGCCTGAAGGAAGACACCTAAAGGAACTCAGTTAACCCTTTAACTGCCGAGATATCACCAGTGACGCCTAAATAACATACGGTCTGTGTCACAGCTATACTTCAACTGCACTCCGATGCAGAGAAAACATCTTTTCATATTGGCTTTGTACTTTGTATGAATTTTTAAGTGTTGTTGTCACAAACAGGCCGACAGCTGGTTCCACATGCAGCAGGTTTATTACCATATTTTTCAGATTATAAATCACAGTTTTTTTACATAGTTTAGCCGGGGGTGCGACTTATACTCTGAAGCGACTTATTTATGTTTTTTTTTTGTAGGCATCAAAGGGGTTATATATTTGTTGTTATCCCATTAAACACCGGTCTTTTTTTAAACGGTTGTTTCTGCTAATCCAGCCTTGCATCCGAGGTATTTACAACTGATAGCGGCAGAAAAAGGTGTCGTCCAAAACAAACATGAAAGAGAATCTGATTGCCATCTTCTTAAACTTAGATATTTTTCTTATACATATCCAAAGATTAGTATTTTTGTATTTCTTTAACTATTTTTTTTTTTTTTTTAGCTACGCTGTGCTTTGCTGATTTGTTCTGAAACGTCAGACTTTTCTCCTAAAAGTGCAACTTACACTCCAGAGTGACTCTTCTTCTTGATTAAACATTTTTTTGCTCTTGCGACTTATACTTTGGTCTGACTTGTATTCCGGAAAATACCATAGTTCAGACAGGAACTAAGGACAGCTAAAGTCTGCAAAGCTAAATCAGGGTCAGATAGGCAGAGGTCAAAAACACACCTGGGGTCATTCAAGAAGAAAGAGTCCAGGTGAGGGTCAGGGCAGGCGGCAGGCAATCCGAAAATAAGCAGGGTCAGAAACAAAACATCAAGTCCAGAATGAAACGCTCTGTGATGCAGGCAGGGTGGCACAAACAATACTTTGCACAGAGTGAGGCTCTGTATTGTGCTGAAGAAGCAGGTGGGTGATTGTCAGATTGGTGTCAGGTGAGTTAGAACTCTGGAAACTCCTCCTGCCTGTTACCATAGGGGAGACAGAGATCTGAATCTTGACAGATGCATTTCAGCGCAAATCTGCTTTTCTTCGCTTCATATTCCACTGAAATCACGTATATTGTGTAAAATGTTGACAAGTTATTCATTTCAAAAGAATGTTAGCATTGCTGCTAAAGATCCGTGTTAAACTCCCATTTTGTTCATCTTTTAATGTTTTGTTAAAGCGTTCCCAGAAGTCCTTTAGTTATAATTATGCTGTTTTTAGCTAAAATCAAAATTCCTCAAATGTTTTGATAGTTTCTGCAGAGCAACAAGAGTTCATTAGAAATTTCCTTTTGAGTTGTGGGTGGGATTGTTGGCAGGGAGCAATCCCGCCCCCTCTTCCCCTCCCAGTTCCTGAGAGCTCGTAGCAGCATTACCAGTGCGATAAAACTGGTGAACAATATCAGAGCTATCCAGTCGTACAGTTTTGATCGAGATACCAGCTCAGACGATGAAAACAAAGACATACATGGATCATTTATTCCTGTAAGTGGATGTTTTGGAATAGAGTGGGGCAGGGAGCTTGTGGCCCTCATTTGTTGCACCTATGACACAAACTTTTCCAAACTGTATTTTTTTTTGTCTCTTCCTGATTCACAATGATTCAATTAAAGAAATACTCAGAAACACAATTTTAAGTTTATCTTTACTAATATTTGTCCACAAGACCATGTTAAAAGCACCGTTTTCATTCTAGCTGATCTTTAATGGGTTAAGACACCAGAACTGAAGACACAGATGAACTGTACTTGAAACTGAAGTAAATTTTCCTGCAGCTTCAGTGTGTTTCCTGAGGCACAAACAGATGAGTAGAACTCCGCAGGAGAAAGCGATAAAGCGGGACATCCGCGGAACATCTTGACCTGGGTGTGTTGGTTACCATGGAGACCATACATAAATGCTCTTGACACGCACTCTTCTTTTTAGAGGCCGACCTTCTTCAGTCCCTCCTTCACTATCATAACATCACTCACAGCCGGCCCCTCTCGCCACCAGCACAATAACATTTGCATACAGATGTCTCACTCGTGCTGATAATGCATGTGGCCGCGTGTTGGAGAGAGTTTGAATGCAATCAGCTGACATCTGAGGACAGGTTGTGGCAGTGTGGGGATGAGGGGGGGCAACCTTTAGAAAAACAAATCCTCATTAAAGTGATTATCAGCATCATTATCAGAACCCCGGCTCAGGAATACAGCAGCACTCCGAAGAGAGAAAAAAGACTGGAACAAGTGAGAGAAAAAGAGTTGCACTGAGGGCCCCCGCTCCCAAATCTGCCCCCACCCCCCTCATCCTCCATCTTCGTCTTCTTCTTTTGCCTCATGAAACAAGCCACCTACACTTTAGGACATCTGCTAAGCTGATTTTCTGGAGCTTAGCAGCAGCACAGTGGTATCAAAGAGATTAGGTGAAACAACATCCAACTCCGTGCAACTGTGCACATGTGTTTGCTAGTTTTTGGCGCATCCATGCGTGGGCGCGTGCATTATGCTGCGGGTTACAGTGCCATAAGTCACAGAGCTGGTGTAATACACTTGGATCTGGAGTTCTTTGCGGAACCAGAGAGCTGCTTCAGAGGATCTCTGGAGTCTTTGTTTTCCAGCCAAACCCATTATCACTGGAGGAGAATCATTTCCAGAGAATAAACTGCTTTTTGGCTCCTCAGGAAAAAAAATCTTTGAGTTATTTTTGTCTTGTAAGGCTTCGAAATCTCATATTTGCACTTTTGAAGATGTGATTTACCACCTTAAACATTTGGTAATAAAGGAGCGCTTTATGGAGCTGCGTTATCCACGGATGATAGCTTAGTAACCTTCCACATGATTAAGTAGTGCGGCGTAATAATGTCACTTATCCCTGTGGGTTTGGGGTTTTAATCATTGCTGCAGCCCACTTTGCGTTTTATTTGCGAGCCGGCGGTCAAGAGGGGGACTTTTCCTTTAGTTTGTCTGTTTGACAGCCTTCACTTTTCTGTGCTCACTAACCAGTGAAGAAAGAGGAGGAAGAGGAGAGGGAGGTGGGCTTGGAAGAAGAAAAGAGAGCAAGCCAAAGAGCGTCGGGCGCTGTGTCAGTCTGATATTTTCCGTGGTGACAGCTGGGCCCAGAAGCTCAGACCCTTTTCTTCTGGCACACAAAGCCCATTAAGTATGCCACTCGCTCCGTGGCCCCCGCAGCCTCCAAATTGCTCCAAGCTCCTCCCTAAAGTGTGGCAGCCTTTGTCATTGTAATCAGGCCTTGTTTGTGAAGTGCTGCCTGTATTTACCGCTGCTCAGCGTGCATATTTGCCCAGCCTGCTTCTGCTGCTGGGCCAGCGCAGGAGGGAGGAGGCAAAAAGAAAGCTGGAGAAATAGGGGGGGGAAGTGCTGGGGGTGGGGGGGTTGCTGGTATGAGCAGGAGGGGATGAAAGGATGGGATGGGGAAGTATGGAAAGAGGGGTGACAACTCCAGACAGAGAGGAGAGGCGCAGAAGAATCCGACTTGGTGACTTTGCAGGATGACATGGGGTCAGGCGGGGGAGGGGGTCGCTGGGATGTTGGGGGCTCATCCGCATCATGGCTGCAGGCTCACACAAAGATATGCATTTGAAGTCGCAAAAGAGGAGACAGAAATGGACAGAAAAAGGCACCGCGGAGCGACGTGATGCCTTTTGGCAGGGGTGACCCCATTCCACGTGACACCCCCTCCACTCCCTGATGGGGTGGGGGGGCTGTGGGTCAGGTTGGGTAAACATTGGGAGGAGTCTCCAGACATGATGGTCATCCAAAGTGGCACCCAGACCAAACTTTGTCTGTCTCCTGGCTTTTTGCTTTCACTCCCAGTGTGAGCGATCGCTCTGGTTAAAAATTCATAAACGCCACAAAGGAAGGAGGACGGCAAAAAGTCACCCGTGAGTAATAAAGAGCTCCAGGCAGCCTGCATCTTCATCAGGCTATAGGGAAGCTAAATAAATTCAAAACATTGAGGTGAAGCTTTCTATAACTTTCCTAGAACAGGAAGTCATTTTTCTTTATAGTTTACATTAAAATAAAAATGACTAATCTGGAAAAATATCCCCCAAAACATCATCATCCTCACCATGAAGACACTACCTATTTTAGGATGTGTAATGCTGCTTTTTCTAAGGGCTTTTTTCAGCCTGCAGCAGCTTTTGAAGCAGCTTCACGTTTGAAAGTTAGTCGGGAAGCGCAGCTCGTGAGTGGAAGCAGAAGAACGGAAGTGTCTGCTGCTGCTTGAAGAGCAGAAATGGTCCACCCAGAGCTTTGATGACTGATGTTTTTTTTTTCCTTGAACAAACACGGAGGGAAGGTTGGAGTGAAGTCAGAAAGCTCCTCGGAGCCGTGGGTGATGCTCTTATCTGTGTCTAATGGGAGCTGACAGATATGGGGATGATGATGCTGCACGGATGTTAGTGAGGAAGAGGGCTGGGGTTGTGAACGTGAGGAGGAGGGCGGCTGAGCGGGGCAATGGAGTCACTGAGCTTCAAAACCTGATTGTCAAATGTCAAACGCTGTCAAACATGCCTCAGTTGGGTTTATCGGTGAGGGAACCTCCGAGCGGAGTCCTGGACGACTGGAGGAAGTTTCTTCTCAGCATCCCAGCCTGGACTTCAGTGAAGTTTCTTATGGCGGCTGTCGCGCGGACAGCTGGAGGCTGTGTCAGAGTTCAGCTGCAGAGCGAGGGGGGGTTCAGCGTGTTCATTCATTTATGTTCCTCTTGCATATGTCTGTGTGTGAGTGTGTGTGTGGGTGCATGTGTTAGGTCCTATCTGGAACAGAAGGGTGGAGGGGGGGTTGAATTGTGAAGTTAATAGGCTAATGAGAGCACCGTGCTCAGGAAGAAGAAAAGAGGCTGTCTGGCATGCCCAGATAAAAACTTGCAGCGGCATTAGCCGAGACCCAGCAGTCCTCCTTAACAGCGGCACCTTCTTTGTCCGCGCGCTCTGAAAGCCACTTTAATAAGCAGTGAATTCATTAGAGGAGTGTGTTACTCCTTCACTTTTTTTGTCTGTGGAAGAAGGGGCAAAGTGGAGATGGGAGAAGTGCGAAACTGTCAGCTGCAGATAAAAGGACGAGTCAGATGGATTCATCTGGACTCCATTCAAAGTGGAGGCGGTTCAGATCTGTTTGGATTCATTTCACCTTAAAACATGGAGTTCAGATGGAGCTTTTTTTTCAAACTGATTAAGTTTAGTTTTAGTAACTTTTTACTTTTTTTTAGAACAAACAGCAAAGCTCTAAATCCTTTTAAACCCTTTAGTCTCACTTTTTCAATAAAGTTTCATTTTTAGGAGACAATAGAAACTTTGAAAAAAGCACAAAAAAGTTTTTAAACTCATCATTTAAACATTTTGAGATTATTTTACTTTAACTTATTTATTTATCGTGTTAGTATATTCTCTCTAGCTTAAAAGTCACACTCCAACATATTTCTTTCTATTGTAAAATTGTTCCCGGTGGTTTATTGATGACAATTTTTAGTCAAAAGGAAAAACTGTCATTTTTTAAGATATAATCTCTACAGAGCAGCAGGAGTTTATTAAAAACTCACCTCTGAGCATGGAATTAGTATTTTGCTAATATACCAGCTTCGTTTACACTCTATATCGCTAGCTTTTAGCACCTCACAAGCCCAAGCTAACATTGGTATAGCAAAAAATGGTGATCAATATTTAAGCTATCCAGACGTACAGATGTGAGCCAGATGGCAGCTCAGACAAGGAAAATGAAGACGTACATGGATTTATTTGTCTGGAAGACTTAGAATTGTCGTGGAGCATTAAGACATGTCGGTCTCCTGAGCTTTCTCAAACCGCTGGTTTTTATCTGCTCTTGATCCAATACGATTTGACTAAAGAATTACCCAGAAACGCAGTTTTAATCTTAAGTTTGTTAAAATCTTAAATCCATTATGAGAAAAATACTACAAGAACATGTTAAAAACACATTTTTGAGTGAGTCTTTAAAGTGTTTTTTTAATTAGGAAATTTTTTTCACAGTTTATTTTTTTATAATAGAGGTTAAAATTTTCACCATTTTTAAAATGTATGTTTTAAGTAAGGTTGGATATTCCTCATTTGTGAATCAGTTTGATTCCATTTAATGATGTTACAATTAGATTTATTTCAAATAAATGTTTCAAATTTGTTTTACCTTCCGTTTAAAATCTGTTTTTCTTTGTTCTAAATTATATTTCTTAACTAAGTAAGTATATGAACAGAAGAAAGTTCAATCAAATTGTAAATGCACAAATAAGATACAATAAAGGAAAAGACAACTTTAAAACTGTCATTGTCTCCTTAGTGTTGTTATTATTCTGGATGGATTCTGTGGATTTGTTGTAATATTGTTTAGCCTCATTTTTTAATTTTTATTTTTTATTTGTTTACCTTTATTGGTTGTTTGATTTTTTGCATTATTTCTGACTAACACATTAGTTATGTTAAAGTTTTTTACCAGGGTCAGAATTGATTTTTATTCCATTTTATTGACTATTATAATTTAATGACATCAGCATGACTCAGCAGGATAATTCGAGTATCTGAAGTTCCAAAACTTTATTTATCCTTTAGCTATTACAATTTAATATTTTAAGCACTGTAATTTTTTTAACCTTTTATTATTCCTGGTTAAGATTTTGAGCTCATGCATTACCTTAGCTGTTGCATGATATTACACGTTCTGACACATCTAAACATTTTTAAATTAAGTTGAGATTTTTCTGCTAACTTTTTGTTTATATTTGCCTTTTTATTTCAGGCTTTTTAACTACTTTCACTTTTTTACATAATTTTTAGCATTTTTACTCAGACTTAAACCCAATTAGAAGATAAAATCACCTCCAACATTAAGTAGTCTTTTTAATTTTTATTTTTATATAAAACGAACTCCTTTTTCATTACCATATACTTTTTTAGTAAATATGGATTCAACTAAAACCCTTATAAAAGTGTATTTGTGTCAAATTGAGATTGAAATCTTCTTGGTTTTTGGAGACTTGGTTCAGCAAAGTTATCAGAAACTATAAAAATAATCTTCAAACTTGGTGGAAATTCTTGTTTGGGTGAAGCTGAATGTAAAAAGACATTTTAGTGTAAAAATTTCATCATCTGCATCTTTGGACCTTGTTCAGTTTAAGTCAGCAGAAACAAAAATTCAAAGACTTACTGAAAAAAATCATTCTATTCTGGAAAATCTCTAAACACTCTAATAAAAGCATCTAAAATAACACATTGAGGAGTTCTGATGACATCACCAGAATGATTTTGTTATGATTTTATTTAAACTGTAGTCACAATCAGTCAAGAACATCTCCAAACAATAAGTAAAAGCATTTTTTAAAGCCTGAACATCTTAGCAGAAAACATTTGCATTGTTCCTCATGTTGGAGAAAGTTGTGTAAATAAACAGTCAGACTGGACACCTCCGTGTTTGGCTGGCCCTCCACCTCTGTTTTCGTGTCAGCAGCTTTGCCTAAAAGCGGTTTGAGGCTTCAAAGCGACGCGTTCTGCTGTCAAGATAAGATTGGTTCCAGGAAGATCTGCGCATCCTCAATGCAGAACATTCAACCCGCCGCTTCTCCAGCGCCTCCATGCCAACATTTCTTGGAAACGGGAGAAGGCAAAACAATTTGCAGCAGAACACCCGAATGAATGACAAAGCAGGAAGCAGCTTGTGTATTTATAATCCACATATTAGTGTAAATGTAGAAGACTTATACAATCATACAGCAGATTTCTGGGTTTATTTCTGATGCTTCATATTCACTGTTTCCATAAACATAGATTTTCATAAAATGTTTTACTTTTGTAATGTATGAGAAACAGTTTAACATTTTTGTATTCATACATTAAGTAATTAGTTTATTTTAAGCAATTTTCAGCAATAAAAACATAAAAAGACTATAAAAACACATTTAAACTGTGTATCAAATCTAAGTAAGAGATTAAGACTTTAAAGTAAGTTTAAAAAACCATCTTGTTATTTTTCCTGATCATAAATAGACATATTTGCACTTATACATAAGTTACACACATGAGACACTGAATCCATTAAATGTAATAATGTCAAATAGAGTTGGATGAATTGCTTAAAAATGAGTGGGGACAAGTAAACGTAAATGTTCTCATCCCTACATGCATTAAATGAGTTACTGGAGGTTTTGAATTTCAATTTTTCTTTAACTTTTATTTTTTTCTCTCCAAACTTAAATTCTTATTCAACTTGTTAAATATTACAGTAACTGCAATAAAAATTGTGTTTTTTGTGTTTTTAACATGTTCTTGTAGCATTTTTTCTCATGATAGAGGGCATATAAAGAGTAATTTAAAAATAAAACTGTGTTTTTGAGTATTTCTCCGTTCAAATCATGACTGATTAGGAGCAGACAAAAAGCTGCAGCTTGAAAAAGCTCTGGTTTGTGACATAGCATCTCCCTTCTCTACTACAATTATACTTTCACTTGCAGATAAATAGATTCATGTACGTCTTTGTTTTTCTTGTCTGAACTGCCACCTGGATCAAAACTGTATATCTTGATGGCTCTGACGTGGCTTGTTGTTTTTTTTTTGCTATGCTAATGTTAGCCTGGGCTTGTGAGGTGCTTTTAGCTAGCGGGAGAGAGTAAAAAAAGGGCTGATGGGAAATTACAGAGGCTAACTTCTGTGCCAACAGTCTTGCCCAAAATATAGAGGCAAATTTCTTATGAACTCCTCCTGCTCTGCAGAAACAGACTTTTTGATTTTGTTTGAAGACTGCATAATCATACCTAGAAGTCCACTGGGAACGATTTTACAATAGATAAAAAATATATAGTTGGAATGGGACTGTAAAAATATAACTGTATTATCTTGTAAAAGTAGATGTTTTTTCCTCATTTTTATTTAAGTGACCAACCATTTCATTTTAAGGATGACCTTTTTTATTTGCAAGTTGGTCATCTTTGTGATGCGAATAATTGAAACAAACGTTTAACGGCTCCTGTCTGTCGATCTGGTGGACAGAGGATTCTCTGTCAAAGTTTTCACCGCTGAAGGAAGAATTTGAAAAATTCTTAAGTAAATGGCGCTCTTTTGTTTGATTTTCCCTCCAACAAATCTTGTGATCATTAACTGTATGTGAGGACTGGACTGAGAGACCCCTCGCCCCTGCCGTTCCAAACAGGAAAAATCCCATAGACTTCTATAGAGAAATAAAGACTCATTACTCATTCATTACATTTGTCAGAATAACCATTCTTGATTGGCTATCTTTATTTATGTGATCTCGATAATCCTAATTTTTGAATGATATATTTCTTTATTGCAAGTTATTAAAGTCATAAACTGCCCAATCAGATGCCTCAATAAAAGCACCCTGCTGGCCTCCATGTCCAACATTCGAAACGTTTGATTGACAGATGTCATGCAGCCCGTTTTCAAATGAGAGGGGTATGAGCTCCCAACAACATCACTCCTAATTGGCGAGAGTGGTTGCCATAGAAACGTTGACTCAGACAAACTTAGCCCAATCTTTGCTTACTGACGACGTCTGGTTCCAACATCCCTATGGTGAAAAATGGCGACTGAATTGATTTCATTTGGTTGGATCCGGAAATAAGTCATTATCTACGGGTGACTTCACACCCGCTCAGTCCAGTTCTCATATACAGTCAAGGGTTGCGATCTAGAAAACACATTTTTGACTTTATGCTTGTTTGCATGACCTAAAGCAGGGGTATTCAAATCCAGGCCTTGAGGGCCGGTGTCCTACATGTTTTCCAACCAACCTTCCATTGAAGCTCCTTATTTGCTAAACATACCTGATCCTGGAAATTAGCAGCAGATAAGGCAGGATTTCTGGAAAACCTACAGGAAGCTGGCCCTCGAGGCCTGGATATGGGCCTCTCTGCTGTAGGTTTTCCATAAATCCTGCCTTATCTGCTGCTAATTTCCAGGATCAGGTATGTTTAGCCAATAAGGAGCTTCAATGGAAGGTTGGTTGGAAAACATGTAGGACACCGGCCCTCGAGGCCTGGATTTGAATACCCCTGACCTAAAGTGTTCCTGTTCACCGTAGAAACTCTATTCAAATACGTAGTTGTAGAAGCTAATCTTTCCTTAACAGTTCTGGTGTCACCTGTCCGTCCTGGGATAGGATCTCTCCCTCATGGGGAATCCCTAAAGTTTCTTTTTTTTCCTGACCCAGGTTTTTAGGAGTTTTTTATTACCGGAAGGGAGGGTCTAAGGGCAGGGATAACCAGTTTGATTTAGTCTGTTTAGTTTTTAGCTATTGTTCATATTTTATGACTCATATATTTGTAAAATTACCTGCATGAAGCCCAATGAGGCAAATTTCTTTTGTGATTTGGGGCTATATAAATAAAATTGAAGTGAATTGAATTGAAACCAAGCATCCTTTTGAAGCCTTTGAGATGATCCTGAGCAGGCGATCATTAGGGATACCTCAATCCTCAGTTTAAAACCAAATTGGATGTTTCAGCTTAAACCAGTTGTGGAGGAAGTCAACCATTGTTTACATTGAAAATATCAAATACCCGTGAATTATTTATTGTTTTATAGTGCTAAATCAGCTCAGTGGCCTTGTGGTAGAGAGTCTGCCCCGAGACTGTAAAGGTTGTGAGTTCAAACTTGGGGCGAGTCATATCAAAGTCTTTAAAAGTGGGACCCAAAGGGATCCAGAGTGTAGCTGTGTCTGCAGCTCACCTCTCCCCCAGGGTAAGGGTCAAATGCAGAGAACAAGTTTCACATAGCTTTGTGTGTGAAAACTAACAACACTTTAACTTTAAAGGATTGTTCTGATTTTTCGTGTTTGTTTTGTAAAACACAAATCATATACGGAATAGGAACAAAACCCCGACCTAAAACTGGAGGTTTGAACCAAATCGTGGGGAAAGTGGATTGTTGCATTCCTAACATGAAGTCAAACTTCGTGTCAGCTTGACTGTCCTGAGGTTTGGATCAGACTTTGAAACTCCGACTTCACAGGGAAGAGTTTAAAGTTTGGGTGCAGCTGCTGCAGCTCTCCATCAAGGTCAGTGGGTGCAGCGGAGTTTCCCTTTTGTCTACTTCTATTCTCTGTCGCTCAGCAGTGACAGTTTGGGCTCAACTCTGCGGGCTTAAGACACAATCCATCATTAACATGCCCATATGGTGTTTTCTGAGCCGGGCCTCACCCCCAACGAGCCGCACGCTGCCGCTCTATGAGGGCCTCTTGGCATCAGACTGCAAACCCAAAGTGTTGGTTTTCTAGCACGGGATTAACTTTGCAGAGCGTCGCATTGTTGGCCAAACGCGGAGTTTTCCCCAAATCTGACTGATCAGCTTTGATGCTCTTAAATTGGGAGAAAACTTGGGTGAGGAGCGTCTCTTAGTGACTGCAGCCGCAGGATGTGTTCGGGTTTCTCCTGGATGCAGATTTTTTTCTTTGGTGATATTTAGGTCGATGTTCTTTGAGGGCAGTGGAGAAACCTTTTGTTTCTTGATCCTTTTGACCTCTGCTCGACCTCCTCTGCCGGTAACTGCCATCTCTGAGGAAACATCTCCCTGCTGCCAACATGCACTATTTTCCTTCCCTCTTTTTTTTATCGCTGCAGCAGCTTTTAGGATGATTATAGTCGAGTTTGAAGGCTCGTAAAGGTTTAAAATCTGCCTCCTCTGCTGCTTCTTTCCTTTTCTTCACTCTGTTCCTGCTAAAAAGCAGAAATGTCTGATAAGAAAGTTTCCATTTATTTCACTCAGATAATTTAGCTCATATTGAGGAAACACTTTTCAAATTAAAGCATTATTGCTTGAACACTTTCAATAAACTGCAATAAAAATTTAAGTTTTGATTAGATTAAAAATAAACTTGTCTTGTAGATAAGTTAGTTCCAACTCTAAGATATTGCACCAAAAATATGAACTTTTTTAAATTTTATTTTCGAACAAGAACAACAAAAACAAACAAACAAAAACAACCCAAAAAAACTCCTAGTTTCCTGATTTAAGAGATCCTGTTAGTCATCTGATTATAAGAAGTTAGATTTCTTCTCAATAATCTAGCACCTTTCTTCAACTTTTGTTTGAAAAGTGTTGGAAAATGATCACAGCATGAGTGGAAACCAGAAGAACCGAGGACAGAAAAAGCTGGTTAGGTTGCAGAGTCGCTAAAAGAACTATTCAATTGATGTAAGTTCATTCTCTTCTGTGGGATCAATAATGTTTTATCCTGTTGTTTTCATAAATCTTATAAAAAAAAAGATGAAAGTTTGATTTGTGTGATAAAGTTTTAGGATTTTTGACTCACATGCAAACAAGATCTGACTTTGATGGACCTGTAAACACTTCCAGTACTAATAATGTACTTTAAATAAATAATAAATTGTAAAAAAAAGAAATTTCCCTTTTATAAAAATATTTTTCTGAAGTCTCCTAGAGTTGTTTTAATTTGACTTTTTAATTAAACTGTAATTTCATGTTTAAAAATATATTTTTGATTGAAAGTGTCCCAGTATTGTTCACTTTAGTTATATCTAGTTAAAGCAGATTTGTTTTGTTTCAGTCGAGTGTGAACAATAATCTCTTATTTAGTCTAGAAATATTTTGATTTTTGAAAAGATCCTTCTGAACATAAGAAGTCATGAAAAGAGTCACTTTGGCGTTTAAAGTTTCCACCAGTAAAGCTGATAAAATTGTTCTTTTGGAGTCACCTGCAAGAACCGGAGGCCCTCCGAGACTCAAGCAGAGGACAGGATTCAGAGCGTCCGTGGACCTGTTCTGGGTTTAGATGAGTGCCGTTAGTTTGAAACCACACTCAAAAAACCCTCATTTTAAAAGTTGCTGGAGTCCAGAACAAAGTTCTAGGAGATCAAACTCAGAGGGAAAAAAGCATTGAGGGCCTCTTCCCCCCTCCCCATTGCATTATGGAGGGGGGAGGGGGTGTAATGGGAGCAAGCAATGGGAGAGCTCATTATCTGGCAGACCATCTGCTGCTGGGAGGGGGACCTGTCTGTCCGTCCCAGACACAGAGCCTCTGAAAGGGCTGGAGTTGCAGTGAAAATGTTCGCCCGACTTCCTGAAGGGATCCAGCATCTGGTTCATGGGCCCGTGCATGGCGGTGGGGGGTTAATCATGAGTGGAGAAGTTTGTGAATGAATGTTAGTGAGCAGTTTTCCATAAAATATCATTAAAAGTTTTTGTAAATAAATGGGTGGAGTTGGGGGTTCGTGTTCGAGCTGGGAGTGGGAGAAGTTGCCGGGGCAGCAGATGCTCTTTGTTGACGTTCGGCTCTTTTGTTGCTGAAAGCGAACGCTCGCGGCTCCTGATTGGCTGCTGCCTCCCGGCGGCAGGGGCGCAGCCCCGCCTCCTACTGGCTGCCACCGCCCGTCAGTCAGCCGCTTGACCCCGCCCCCTCCGGGAAACTTGCTGCTCTCCGCTGAGGAGAAGTTGAGCCAAAGTTTGGAGAAGTTTGAGGAGGGGAGAAGTTGCCCAGCAGCACTCAGGCGGAGGCTGCGGGACTGAAGACACGCACACGGCGGAGGAGGAGCGCAAACATGAAGCTGTGCCGCACTTTTTTAGGTTCGTATCTTCACTTTTATTCCGCTCTTTTCTCCTGAAAGTTTACGTTTCGGAATCTCCTCAGAATGAGGAGCAGTCTGTGTAGTTTCATTATATTATTTCTCCTGAAACGTAACTAAAATAAGTCGCGTTTTGTTTGTTAAACTCTCTGTGGGGAAAATAAAAGCCGCGCAGGATTAAACAGCGGCTTACAGCTCTGTCTAATCACCATCTGTAACTTTAAAACTTCTATAGAGCTCAAACTCTTCTGACTAGGAGGGCCTGAAGTATCAAACCAACTTGGACTCCCTTTGTAAGAAGAAAAAAAGTCCAGACAAAGGACAGTTGGTCCCCCAGGGGCCGTGTGGCCCCGGTACCGCAGGGACAATGCCAAGCTTCGGGCTTATTAAAAAACTTTTTTGTGTTAGTCTGTCGGCTTGTTCCATCTGTCGAGGGACTATAGGGGCCTCCCCCGGTCCCAACCTCAGCGCTCAGTCAGCTGCTGCCCCCATGTAATATTTATACAGGCTTTCCACACGGCCTGCACGCTGCACAGTGCATGCGCAGTGGCGTGCATGCGCGCAGAGCTGCAGGCCTCTGAGCCATCTGCATCCGCTGCACTTTAAAGCAGCATTTTATTTGATCATTTAAGGATTTGGAAACACATTTTAACTTAAATTGTAAATAACAATACATGTTTATAGAGTTTTTTTTAAATATAAATGTCTTTATTAATTTTAGTTTTTGTCATTATAGCAATGAAATATCAGGTTGTGACAAATAACTTTTACTTGTATTGTGTGTTTTGGATGAAATGTGAGTTTTAAAGGTCTGTGAAGTCTCCACAGAGGGGTTCCGGCGTGTTGGAGCTGTCCAGAGTCCTGAACTCTGCCCCTCTGTGGAGCTGTCCTCAGTCCTGAACTCTCCAGCTCACACCTGACCCGTTTAGGGCCCTTCCCGCCCCCTCCTTCTTTTGTTGACTTGGTTGTCAGTGTTGTTGGTGCCCCCCCTCCTTCCCTTCCCCGCTGCCTCAGTCTGAAATCATAGTGATGGCGGCGCGCGCAGGCCGGTGATTGATTTCAGCTCCAATGCATAACAATGGGATTGCACAAAAAGAGCCTGCTGCAAAGAGATAAGGATTTAATAGAATTTCTGAAAGCTGAAGGTTGGGCCTTTTTGAATATTCCTCTGCGTCTGCGGCGTGGAGACAGCAGATAAAGGATGGCATTTGTGGAGACTATTCTCAAATGGCTTGTAATGAATGCTTGTCATTTCCACTAATGGTTTTCAAAACAGCAAAGCAGAATGTGAGCATCGTTTGGGAGCGACTCCAAGTTTGAGCTGTGAGGACTGGCTGTTAGAAACTATCTGAGAAATCTGCTTCTGACAGAGATCACTCTGAAGACATCCATCCCCCCTCCCCTCCTCCTCCTCCTCATCAAAAAACATCCTGCCTCTGTGCGCGCGTGCTACATGCGCGTGCGCAAACTCTGCATACAACTGTTACATCAATTTTCAACCCAAGAAGGAAAAAAAAGAAGTACCCCTGAATGAATTATTGGACGGTACCACTTTCCAGGATGAGTCGGGGGGTGTCAAGAACTTGCGCTGAAATGTATGAAATGTGATCTGCGAGTGATGCTGCGCACCACGCGCGTGCGTGTCGGAGCCGTGTGGTAGGCTCACCAAAGAGAACGAGAAGGATGCGCGCAGGCAGGAGGAGTTGGAGGAGAGTTTTGTGGGCTCAGGTGATGCGCGTGCTGGGCAGAGAGAGTGGGGAGAAAGTCGGAGGAAGGAGGGGGCTGTTTGTGTGTGTAAAGACGGAGGGAGGGGGGGCAGGGGGCGGACCTGAAGCCCTGCCCATCTATCTGATGCTGGAGATTTTACTACAGCTTCCGTGATGTCATGGCAAAGGGCGGAGGGAGGAGCTGGAGGGGGTTCGGGGGGCGGAGAGGGGATGGAGGGAGGTGGGGGGTGGTACAATGGCTCATGAGGGAAAGGTAAGTCAATATTACGTTTTTTTTTCACCCCCCCTCGCTGACAAAGGCAAATGAAGCCATGTTTTTGCTTACAAACAAGTCCATCTGAGCGCCTGGATGCGGAGCCTTGCGCCGGGGCGCAGCGAAGGAGAGGCCGCCGCGACCTTCCGCTTCTCATCCGTCACATCTGGACGTTTGGACCGGGATAGATGCTCGTTTTTCTGAGATTTAACTCGGGATATCTTTTTAAAAACTCACTGGCTGCGACCTGCAACTCGGGAGCGGAGCAAGGACGCGGCTTCAGACCCTCGCAGGAAACACTGTAGGATAAAGGTAATCGGATGGAAACAGTTTTCATCATTTTTTTTCTTCTTTTTTGATAACTTTGATGCTTATTATTATTTTTTTAGTTTATTTTCTGAAAACACTGTTTTTTAAAACACATTTTTTTTAAATTCACCATTCAAAATAAAAACTTATCTCCCTTTTTCCTCAACACTTAAAAGTAAATTAATCCGATTGAATATTTTGAATGTTGATCGGTGCGCGCGCGCGCTCGGAGGAGTCCCTTTAACGTCCCCGCGCTTCCACGCATGCCCCTCAGAAGTGGGAATAAACCAACTATGGCGCTTTTTGGGAGCGCGGCGCTGCGTGTTTATCCACTTCTCCGCCTCGGTCGGACAGTTCCGCCGTATGTGCGTGTGTTTGCGTGCGTGTGTGGGGGGGTAAGTTGAAGCAGGCAGCCCCCCCCCACTACAACAGTCGCTGATAAAATATGCACATGAATATATTGTGTTTCCGATGCGTCCTCCAGTTTCACCTTCTCGTGGAGAAACTGCGCGTCACGCCAGCTGTGTAGTAAAGATGCTGCGTGGGGATGCTTCCGTGGGCGTAGAGCCCAACTCACCGTGTGCGAGTGGGGATGGATGGATGGATGGATGGATGGATGAAGGGGGGTGGCCATTTGATCCTCTGCAGCAGAGAACAGAGATGCTCTCTTCAAATGTCAGCCGCCTTTCATAGAGCGCAGATGAAAAAAAAAGAAAAACTCCTCAGAAGTCTGGGATTGAGCGCAGGCGCGCGCGTGCTTCTGTAAGATTCACCTGTCATCTTTTGTGTTTTTTAATATATATTTTTATTCATCCTTTACTCCCCTTCACCCTCTCCTCCTCTTCATCCCTCACCCCACCTCCCCACGGCTTAGATGGCCACGTAATGTGCAGCTTGTCAAAGCACCTGCGTCCTAAGATGGAGGAAAGAGATGAAAGATGATGCGCAGAGTGTTATGTCAGCTGCAGATCTGACAAACTTCAGCTCCGTGGGCGTGTTTGGGGGGTTTCAGGGTCTTCACTATTTTTTCATATTTGGAAAACACCCAGATTTATAGAAGAGGGGGGTCTCCATGCTGTTGTTTGGGGGGGAGTGCAGCTTTTAGTGCATGTGAGGAAAATGTAAATGAATATTGTTTTTTTCTTTCTTTCTGTGTAATGTTTACTTTTGCAGTCAAATGTAGCCTAGTTTCAGAGGATTATACGGAATTAGGTTATTGAAGCCTTCTGCTGCCGCTGGAGGCCATAAAGCAGAGCGCAGAGCCAAATTTAGGAAGTTGCTCCTCTTTCTTTCTGCTTCTGATTGTGATATGGAGAAAGCCCCTCTGTTTGTGAGGGAGGCGAACGAGGAGGGCAGGTGCCAGGAGGAAGAAGTGCAATAAACACGTTGGAGGAGCAGCTGGGGCCAAATTGCACTCTTGTCATTCAAACCGGAAAAACTCGGCGGCAGAGGTCAGGGTCGACGTGTGTGTGTGGAGGGGGGGTTCTGTCAGCTTTTAAGGAGGAATGATACAAACACTGTTAAAAAAAAGAAGGGGTGAAGTGCAAGGAGGTGCATGGACACGTGGAGATGTCTGGATGGAGCATCCTTTTGAAAGGAGTTTGTGTTGCCCCTCGGATGCGGAGGTCAGGGCGGCCCTCAGGGCAGCTTCCTTTAAAAAGCTGGTTACCATGGAGCCACCCCCTCCCACCCCACCATCCTCTAGCTGATAAGAGCATCTCCCCTTTTGTCCCAGACCCTTTTCTAGTTGAGTTTATTTCACACCAAACTCCTCACCTCTCTAATAATCCCTTCGGCTGTGTAACTTTTGATTTTTTTTTTTTTTTGTGGTAATCACACTAAGTTGTGGGTAAATCCCTCCTAACGGTTTCAGGAGTGTACAGCTGGCCCTGTTTGTGTGCTAATACAGTTAGGGACAGAACCCGGGTCTTTAATCTGACCGTGGATTTAGGCCTCTTTATTGTCCCAGCAGAGTAAGCTGCAGATCTGTAATATTATTACTTGATCCTAAAGTTTTTTTATTTTTACCTTTTTCTATCCATGTTCTCTCTAAATGTATTGATTTCATCATTTCACGTAAACAGGAAAGTGCAAGCTTTGTTAAAAACAAATGTATTCATGTCCCTGCCCCCTCCTCCTCCTCTTCCTCCTCCTCCTCCTGACGAAGCAGGCCTCCCGGTGAATGGATAATTGTCTCCCATCCGTCCGGTTTTCTCTGCTAAAGTAAGCAGCTGCGGGGTTCTACGGGTCGCCTCGTCCGAAGGTTCGAGCAGGGGGCGGAGCTTTCTGTTTCTTGGCCTCCAAAACTACTCAGGATGGATGCCCACTTCCTCTGAGGAAGAAAAGGCAGATAGCTGACTGAGATGCAGAGGAACAGTATTGCTGCTGTCATCACTTTTTGACTTGGGGAGGGGTGGAAGTTGATAAACAAGCGTTTTGTGAAGTGCTGGCTGAGCTGAAGAGAGGTCTGCATGTGACGGGGAAAGCAGTGCGTGAGGGCTGGGCTGTTTCTCCTAAATATAAAGCTTTCTGCCCCCTCCCTTGTACTTTTTCCTCTCTGCGGGTTCACTCAGAGGACAGTGGAGTGTGAAGGAAACAAAACATCAAGGTGAACTGGAGCTGATGAGGCTTCAGTCGTCACGCCGCTTTTTAAATATGAAATGTGACAGAATTCAGATGTAATCCGACGCCGACTTCCGCAGTGAACCCTGAACCGATTCAATTAGCATCTTCAATAAGACTGACCCGCTCCAGTCTAATCTGCTCTCAGATGTTCTTGAGGAGGCCGAGGAAAGCGGCTGGTGCCGTTAGAGGAGTCTCTGTAAACTCAAGGACACTTTCCTCTTTCACAGCCGGCTGCCGCAAAGAGCTGAATAAAGGTTAAAGCTGAAGGGTAGGGCTGAAACGCGCGCACACACAGACGCTCCTGTATATAAATTTATCTGAAAAGAGATCGGATTTCAAAGCGGCGGCTCAGCAGAGTCGAGCAGAAACGGAGGCGACTTCGGCGGCGGAGAAAGTTCTGAACTTGAAACTCGTTTTTGTTCTGAGCCGCATCTGAAAAATGAGATGAAGAGCTCTTACCTTGATGAAAAAAGAAGAGAAGGGGGGTAGGGGGAAGAAAAGAAGAGGTTTGATTTATGTATGATTCATTATTTACTGACCCCCCCCCCCCATATCTGCAGCCTGAAAGCTCTAATAAAAATGCTCAAATTTGATTGATTCTGATAGCAGACTGACAGAGACCCCAGCTGGGGCACTTAGCCTCATATATGCTTTCCTTTAGTTAATAAAGAAGTGTCTGGAGTACGCTCCAGCGCCCAACCTTCCCCCCACACTCGCCCTTCCTTATCCCAACTGCTGCCCCCCTCCATCACTTTCTCCCTGTGTCGTCCTCAGAAAATGAGTTTCGGGGTGAGCTGGTGAACCAGCGGTGGACACGAGGCGAGAGGACCAGCAGCCGCTGTCAGGCCTCCCAGAGACTGCAGAGCCGCCGACCAATCATGGTGAGTGACAGCTCCCCCCTCCCCCCTTCCGTCAGCCGCCGCACCCTAAACGCCCCTTCCAGCCGGATTCTGCTTCCTGGGCATTTCCTGGATCCCTAACTCAGCAGGGGGAAGCGGGTGTGGGGGGGTTGGTGTTGACATCCAAAGAAAAAAAAAGAAAAAAAAAAATCAAGCTGCGCATCAAAGGTGGCGGCGGCCGGCCCATCCCTCGCCTCCGCCTCAGCGTTTTCCTGCCGCTGAGCTCATTTCGCTCCACTTTCCTCTCCTCAAACACAAAAAAGCAGATACTCAAAAGGATGTCCTTGAGCTGATCATACTTTTTGTCCGCCGAATTCTGCGTTATCAGCACAGAGGACCCCCCCCCCTCTCCTCTTCCTCTCAGTTAACCCCCTCCACCGTCCTAAAATAAGGTTTTTTTTTCACTCTCAAAACACCTGATCCCTCCTTCCTGTGTGCCGCCACTGCCAGTGACCAGTGACATCAACAAAGAGATGGAGGGAAGATGGAAAGAGGTGGTGGTAGTTGGGGGGAGGTGTCCCCCCCTCCCCCGGGCTCAGTAAAAGTAGTTTTGCTTCCCTCTGATGCCTGAGGTTCATCCTCAGAGATGACTTTTATTGATTGGGTTTGATTTCTGAGAGGCGTCGCTTTCAAACGAAGACCTGAAACTGCATGAGGATGACTCAGAGTGGAAATGGCAAAACCTCTGACACACCAACGACATACGATCTCGAGGGGGGGGGGGCATCACGCCTTCCTGTTCCGCCTTAAAAAGTGGATTGGGCCCGACTCTAATTGACAGCTGCTCTCCACAGGTAATTTTTTTCTTCCGAGACTCCGCTTCCCGTCACTTCAGCCTCCTCCTCTGCTCATCTGCTCTTGTAAACCTGGAAATGAATAAAAGAGTCATTTATGTGCACCGAGGGACGGAGGGTGACCTTCTCTCTGAAGTCATCGCCCCCAGCCAGCCATTTACATTGAGCTGTCAGAATGCAGAGCGGCGCTGAGGCCTCCTGCACCGACGGCTGCACACAAAGGACATAATTGATAAGGAACAACACAGACTGTGGAGATGAGTTGTGTCTTCTCCTCCTCCTTTTTTCTGCTGCTGCTCCACTCATTTCACACTCATTAAACCCCCCCAACACACACATCCGCACACGCACGCCGCTGCACACCTACAGCAGTTCACCCACCTCGCATCCACAGCCCACACTGTTCACTCACCCTAATTAAAAAAAACTGCAAAGGACAAGTTGGACATACGTTGGAAAAAAAGCTTCTTTTGAAAGAGATGCCTGCCCGTCCGCGTGTGGATTCATTTGTGGTGACTTTGTGTTCATACAAATTTAATGAGCTGGAATTGAGAGAAAAGGACAGGAAAGAGAGGAGACCTCAGATATGCTTTTTAAATGTACGTAACTATGGTTACGCAAACATGAAAGCAACAGGAGCCCTTTTCAGTCCGGGGTTTGATTCAGCCGCTGACTCTTAATGTAAGGAGGATGCAAAAGAAGGGAGAAGCAGCAGCGCTGACAGTCTGCACTCTGTTAATTAAGCAGGAATCTTCATTCTGTCACACGTGTTAACAAACATCTCCGGCTTTTGTTGGCGGTCACGTTCACGGTCCTACAGAAAATTCTGTTCATCCCTTCGACCCGGGTCAAGATTCCATTCACTGACTTTAAGTCTTTCAAAAATGTTCTCTGAACAGAAGGAGCGAGCGGTTTCGCTTTAGTTCTTCTATCATCCAGTGTTACTTATTTAAAAGGAGAAGTTTGCTACTTCCAAACAAGTATGTTTCACATCTGATCTTAGTAGTTTACAGAACAGAAATTCTTATATAAACTGCAAAGTATAGAATTAATATCTGGTGGTGCAGTACCACTTGAGCCACTGTGGGGTGCTTTAAAAACCCATTCAGATCGACTTTTGAGCTATTTTAAAAGTGCATCCAGTAGTCTTTAAGATTAACGTATTTTTCAGTCATTAATTAGCCAAAAATGCATTATAAAGGTGAAAAATCATATATAAGTCTCACTTTGAGGATAAATACATAAACAACATACAGGAACAAGAACAGACATTTCATCCTCAAAGGTAACTCATAATAATAGAATACATTACAACAATAGACTTCACTACCGTAGCACATTGATGCTTATTCATGAGCCGTAGGGGGAATATCGTATGTTAGCACAGCGTATGAACAATTATAAAGATAACTATGATATTAAGGACGACTATATATCACTTCAATTCACTACATCCTCTGCATCGCTTTGGAACATCTTCACTGAGTCTGCGATGCTTCTTCTGCGTTGTGTCTGTAGCAAAAATTTAAACAAATACTTACACTCCCCTCTAGTGGTGGTTGTTTTTATTTATTTATTTTTTAATCCAATCCGAATTCTTCCCCTAACCCTGCGGCTTCTCCTTACCCTTCCAATAGTAGGGGCATTTAAAGTGGCAAAATCGTTTTTTGAAAGGCTAACTGGAGCGGGAGGGATGTCGCTATGGTGATCGGCGTTCAGAAGAGAAGCTCCTTTTTTCATATGGATGTGCTCTGATGCGCACAAGTTTGCATTAAAGTATAAGTAATGGCTTTTTGTTTTAGTTTGGCCTTTTAAAAGTTATAAAACGGATGTTGTTATGTATTCCTGACCGCTAGCAGCTCCGTGCTACGTAGCTGACCAGCGACTTTTGATGACATCGAGTGGAAGCCATTTCTTTCTGTTTGGAGGGATAGATGTAGGGGGAGGCGAAGAATTTGGATTTATTCTCACCCTTGGCCAAACTGCCAAAAACGCAACTTATACCCCAAAAAAGACAGTTTGACGTTTTTTGACAAAATCTAAAGGTGTGTCGTTTTCTAGTTTCTTCAGAGCGGCAGTCGTTCATCAGAACTTTGCTCTAAATTGTGGGCAGGACTGTTGGTACAGCGCGCCCCCCACCCCTGCCTCACCTCTCTTTTCACACAGTCTCCCGCTAGCTCACAACCCCTCAGACCACCAGCCTGCAGCAAAAATGACTGGCAATATTGGAGCTATTGAACCGTACAGTTTGAAAACAAAGACATTCATGGATCTAGTCGTCTACAAGTAAATGCCTTGATAGAGTGGAGCAGGGAGCTTGTAGCCCGCTCAACATACTTTCTACAACACAAATACACTTTGTTTTCCAGATTGCATTTTTTCCTCTCCTGATTAACAATGATTTGAATAGAAAATACTCAGAATTGCAATATTAATCTTACATTTGTTTCTATATGTCCTCCATCAAGAGAGAAAATTCCACAAGAATATGTTAAAAACATAATTTTTATCAGAGTTTTAAATAAGTATTTTTTTTAATCATGACAGAAACATGTTTAACATGCTATAATAATACGTTATGAAACATATTTTTTTATTTTCATGTTTCATCCAAAAAACTGTGATGCAATACCACATTTGGCCACTGTGGGGCATTTAGCTGGTTGATGGTTCATGAAAAAGATCAGAAAGTAAAAAAAAAAAAAAACGCTTGCAATTGGTACACTCCAGTCATTAAAGTATTTTAAACTTTCTACATGTATTTTTCAAAAAATCAGAAGATATATTTTTGACTAGGTTTAATTTAAATGGTACTAACGTGTTTCTTCAAACCCTAAAGCAGAGTAAAATATTTATGGAGTGGTTTGATTAATGGATCATCATATTTAGAGACAAATATTGTTGGATTTTTTGATGAGTAAATGCAGCAAAGATAAGCTTTTGGAGCCTTTTATGATGTGTACTTTTTAAGTTTGTGAAATCAATCAGCCCCTCATCCTCCTGCAGGCTCGTCGTTCAGTCAAGTGTCCCAAAACAGTGAACACTCTGGCTAAAAATTCTCCCATCATCCAACTCCAGAGCGAGCACAAAGCTGCTGCTTGTTGCAGAAGTTTCCCTCAAACGGCAGCGCACGCCGGCACAGGAAGGGAGGGGCTCGCGGCTGCACCTGTACCTCCGGCCAAACACTAAACGCTAATGACGCCGGCGCGCGTGCCCGTCAAGAGAGAAAAAAGGGGGGTAAAGAAAAGCCCTTAACAAGAACAACAACAGCGTGTTTCATCCTCCTCTCATCCCTCCTTCTCTTCACAAGTAGTCTATTAGCAGGAAAGGGGCGCTGCCAAATTCAGAGAGGAGGAGGAGGAGAAAAAGAGATGAAGAAAAAGAAGAAAAACAGCGACCGTCTGTTGAATCCCACTGTGGTGCTGCCAACTTGAGTATAGAGAGGCAACAAAGCAGCTAAGTGGCTGGGCATGGCGAGGGGAGTATGGGCGACTGTGGGGATAAAAGGGGGTTAGGGGGAGCGTGCAGACGGGAGGAAGTGCAGGACAGAAAGAGGGAAGAGCAGGGATAAATAAAAAATAAAAAAAACAGTCTGGTAATCAAAGCTAATGGCTGCATTGTGTTTAGAAAACATCTGATAGCTTTAAAGTGTAAAGGCGAGGGGGCGTGGCCGAGGTGTGCATGCACGTGTGTGTGCGGAGCAGCAGGTTTAACACCTGCTCCTTTGTGGCTTAAAAGCTGGTCCAGGGGAGCGACGCTCGCACACAACCGGTCTTCTTAAAAAGGGTTATTACGGCGGCGTTCGGTGCGTTCCTGCTTTATTATTATTATATTCAGTAATGATTGTTAGTCCCTCTGCGCACAGAGGCCACGGCCTCTTAGCAAGGCGCTGCCTGCTGCCTCTGCAAAGACCACAATCATGAGCACCACTCAGATGCTGCAAATTACACAGGCAGGGACGTGGGGGGGGGCGTGCCGGGATGGAGGGGCTTTCAGAGTACTTTCCAGCAGAGTTGGTTTTGGGTCCATGTTTCTGATGAACACGTTCATTTGTCTGTTTGGAGTGTTTTGGATTTTCTGCGGTGAAAGAACACAATAAGAGGAGGATGCTGTCGGCGCTCTGCGTCAGCGTTACCTTCGCTCCTCTGATGGGAACATTGTGAACGAGGATTATTAATAAATGGAGGCAGTTTGGTGAACACTGCACGCGTGCAGGATCACAGTGAGAACATTGGAGGAACAATCATCTCTCTGCCTCACCTCTGTCCTGTCTTCTCTCTTCCCTCCATCACAGATGAGTGTGGAGAGTGACGACAAGCGAACTCGCACCCGGTCCAAAGGAATCAGAGGTGGGTTCAGGCACCACCTCTACATCATAATACCCAAATATTATCAGTTTTTATCAAGATCATCTGGGATTCTTCTGATTCTCTGAAGAATTTTCATCTTCATCAAACTTGAGTTACACCAAAACACAAACTTTTGCAAATTCACTCATTCTTAATTTACATATAAATATATTTTTTTAAACCAAACACAGTGAGACAGTTTTAATTGTACAGCATTTTCAACACAATCAGCTTGGTTTGTGTTCTGAATTTTGTTAATTTGTAAAGAAAATAAAACTGTTAATTTGCTAAAAGGTGACATTTTTCTTTAGATAAACTTTTCAAATAAAAGCCGAGTTATGCAACAAGGCAGTAATTTTTCTGTTACCTAATTTTACTTTTGACTTTGTTCATTTCTTTGTTTTTCTATTGATTGCTTGAAATAAAGCAATTTAAAAGTAAAATGAGGTTTGGACCACCTGCGTAACTCTATCTGTGTTCTGTTACTAAGTGATTTGAAATAAAATTTCAAATATTTTTTGTGTGACCACAGCAAACAAGTTGACCAAATTTTCTCTTATTAGCGCAGGCTAGGCTATGCTAAAGGTTAGAGACTGATATAGCAGTCGCTACAGCTAGCTTATAGGGAGTGGACCTCACAAAACCGAATGAATAAAGCAGCCACCAAATGAACCATCAATGCATTTAGTCTGATAAACGCTGTTGAGCCAATTTGACAGAGAAACTCGTTTAAACATTTATTTTAATACATATATTTTAAAGGCATAATTTTCAGGCAAAATAAAAAAAAAAACTGTGTTTTCATCTATGACATAGTTTCTGCAGACCGGCAGAAGTTCATTAGAAATTCCCCTCTGAGTTGTGGGCGGAGCAACCCCGCCCCATCTTTCCTTGGTGTGGTGAAGAGGAGAACAGGGAGTTTGTGGCCCGCTGAGTGTAATAAAGCTGTTCTTCAAACGGCATATTTTGTCTGCTCCTGATTCACAACAATTTAGATAAAGAAATTCTCAGAAATGCAGTTTTGAGCTTAATTTTCTTTATATTTGTCCTCCATTGTCTGAAAAATGCCACAAGAACATGTTAAAAACACCCAAAACACACTTTTCATCATAGTGGATCTTTATGGACTTGTGGGCAGAAGTTAAAATAAGAAGGAGACCAAACTTATAAAAAAGTAACACTTTAATATTTTATGACACTTTAATCATTGACAAGGTTTTACTTTCTAGTTTTGCTTAGAACATTTGAAGCTTTGAGGCTTCAGTCTAACAAAAACGGAGCAGAGCGTTGACGCCTAGTGGTCATTTCAGGCTATAACAAGCTCCAAGAAGAACCCAACGGAAACTGTTTTACTCAGTGACAGTTTAGGGAAACAGCATGGTCCACTATATTTTTAGGAAAATACATTCAGTTGGAATTCATAATTATATATTCTAAAGAAAATACCAAATCATAGCTGTAAAACATTTATAAACTTTAGCAGAAAAACAAGAAGAGTTTTTTTGTTAAAACATTTGAAGCTTTGAGGCTTCAGTCTAACAAAACAGAGCAGAGCGTCGACACCTAGTGGTAAAATGAGGTCATGACAACCTCTGAGAACCCGACTAAAACATGGCCTCCAATTAAGTTCATAACAGCAAGAAAAGTAAAAAAAACAGCATGAGCTAATACTTTTTAGGTCATTCAATCTTTTTTTTTTATAGGAAATATAAAATCATAGCTGCAGAAACATTTAACACCCGAAGCAGAAGAACAAGAAGAGTTCAAACTTAAGTAAAACTCTTCTGCAGACACACCTACACTCTTCAAACCATTCTAGCTTAGATGCTGCCCAAATAATCTCTACTAATTCAATAAAAAAGGATGTTTTCTGAAGAGGTGATAATAGAAAAGTATTTATACAGCAGAGAACCAGAATTACGAGGTTTAGATTTCCTTCATTTCTTCTCGATCCTGAATTCACACTAAGCTGATGATGATGAAAGTGTGCGTTTTTACATAAAAGCACAAGCATCTGGTGTGATTTGTGTCCTTGAGTGATTGTTATTTACATTATTTATGCTGGTCTTTGTGTGTTTTGTGTGTGTGTGTTGTTTGATGTTCAGAAGCAAGAAAGCAGAGCAACAGTTCACGTAGCGTTCAGAGCGCACGAAGGCGTCCAGTCATTCCAACTGCATGATGAAAGACTGTGAAACGGCGTTGCTGCTCATGCACACACACACACTCGTGCACGCGCACACACACGTGTATTCTTTGTGGAGTATCCTGATATCCAGTCTTTCTGACGTGTGATTAATGCATGTGATATCTGAGCCCAAACTGAAATCTCCAGGATGGTATTGTTTTCTCATTTTGCTCCAAATGAGAAAAGGATATTTCTCCAAACTCATTCTGCCGCTCAGCTCCCAATCGATGCCCGGAGCCAGCGAAAGAGCCGTGCGTGCGTGTTGTTTGCGAGCAGAACGTGATTTATGTTTTCAAGGCAATTACTATAAGTTGTCCCTGAAAGAAGTGCTGTTTTTCTACTGATGAAGGCAGTTTTCCCTTTAATTTCATTTTCCCAATTATGATAACTAAAGTGTAACAATTAATCTTGTTTTACTGCTGAAGTCTGCGCATAATTGTCACTTTTTTTTTCCGGGCAGCAGATTGGCTGATTTAGACCTTTTCTTCCTGTTGTTGCTCCCTTTTTGTTTGTTGCGCATTTGTTTCTTTGCATGTGTGTATAAATAAACTCAGGAGAGAGTGGGGGGATTGTTTTTTTTCCTCCTGATCCTGCAGTCAGCAGTGTGTTTGGAAATCCTCTTGGGATTCATATGCATTTGTGATTTATTGATCTGGGTTTCTTTTAGCGGCGTTCTGAGCATTCATTTACCTTTGTTCTCCTTCCCACCCCCTCCTCTTCCTCCTCTTTCAGTTCCCATTGAGCTCGTAGGACAAGAGCTAAGGTAAGGAAACACCTTCATCTTTCAGCTTTTCTCTGTGTAAAGTTCTTTTATGAAAGCCGCCCTGCAGCCCCCCCCGCCCTGCTCTCTGCTGGTGCTTCTTTAGATGATGCTGGGTTTTATTATTTCTCGTCATCAGCACTTCTCAATTCATGAGCAGCGCCTCCAACCGGCTGCTATTGATTCCTCGTAGCCTTTTGCCGTTTTCTGCGTAAGCAGTGCGATGAAACGGGCGTATCCGATCAAAGAATGCAACACAAGGAGGGAGGATGATAAAAGGAGATTATTTAGTTTCTTCTCCTGGCCTTCCACCTTCCTCCTCCTCCTCTCTCCTTCCAGTAGTTTCCCACCCTGGCGCCAGGTTTCAGGGCCAGGAAGCCACTTGTCCTCCTGATAAGTGATTTTTTTTTATTTCGACTCCCTCCAGCTCAGAGCATTGATCCACCCTCTGGTCTATGGAGGAAAAGCCTCAGGTTTCTGCATTAAGACAAAAAGCAGCTTTCAGAAAGGCCAAAGAGCTCCTCATTGAAAATGCAAATGATGCATTTTTGGAGAAATAAAATGATTAGATTAAAAAAAAGGTCAGTTTGTGGCTGAGATAGTGATGAGACATGAAAGGGGTCAACCTGAATGAAAGCAGAGAGAAAGAGGAGAGAAGTGAGCATCAATGATGACGATGAGGACGACTGGCGGAGAAAGCAGAGCGGGGGAAATTACAGAAGGTCTCGGCTGATCCTTATCGCTCATAGTAACAGGATATAGGCCAGGGTTGATGTACGACACACAATATGATGCTTCCCCGGCTTGTTGCCACCTGCTTTCATGCATGATGTGAGTCTGCTGGACGGCTGCATGTCCCGTGTGACACGTGTGCTCAGTTTGCACGGCTTCTCTTTGCTCTGTTTTCATTATTCTGTGGTTTTCATCTCTGCTGCTCAGGAACTTAAAAAAAAGAAGAAAAAAAGCACCCTTGTCTTAAACATTTCTCTAACCTCCATCCATCCCATCCAGCTGCCCCACCCCTGGATGCAATGGCTCTGGCCATATCAGTGGGAGATACTCACGACACAGAAGGTAGGGCAGATCAAAAATCCCACCCTGTCTGTCTGTCTGTCTGTCTCTGCTCCACACTGACTGGTTTGGAAGGAACTTTTCATTCCATTTGATGTTGAATTCTCAATGAGATCAGGATCCTTTGCTGTAGTTGTGAAATCAAAGGACAGTTTTAACCCATTTCCCTCCAACCACGCACCACCACATTCTGCAGCGCTCATGAAAGCTGGATTCTCATAAAAATTTACCAATATTCTGCTTTTCTTTCCTCCTTTGCAAGACTTATTTCCATTCAGAATGTGTCTGTAAAACGCTCACATTCAGCTCTTTTGCAGCTGATGCAGCCGCACAGCAAGTGCCATTTCTTTTTTCAAGCATTATGCAACAATTTTTAAATCCAGAAAGATTTCTTTTGAGCCACTGCACTGCTTCACAACAGTAATCCAGCGTGTTGAATTATGCTAAGGATTTTATACATTCATAATCTCTCCTAAAGTTTCCTGAGAAGGAAAAAACAAACCAGACTGCAATACTGCACAGTGAATAACAATGACAACATCAGTGGATTAAAAACTTTTTAAATAACGTTTGAAATAAGAGGTTCTGTTCCTGAAAAAGTAATTTTATTTTTAGCAGTTTTTTGATTTTACACCATTTATAAGATTTATTCTTCTCCGTGTTTTCATGTCTTGAATCCATTTCATGAAGCTGCCATCGCTTAGTCTTTGTGACTTTCTGTTTGTATCGGCTCTCAGGATCAAACTTAATCAATCAATTCTAACTTCAGCATTAATAGTGGTGCAAATGTCGCAAAAAAGGTAAAAAAAAATGTCTATAAAACAACACATTTATTATAAAACAAAAAAGACTGCTGATAACAGATTGTCACTCTTTATTTATGACAGTGAACTAGTTGCATGATTGCATGATGCATGAAATACACGTTTCTAGCAGTTGCAAAATACTGTCTGAATGGATCTGTTTTGATTCAGGCTGAAACAGTTCATTCTTTTGCATTTGTAGTTATATGTTGTTGCTTGTGCAAATCTGTTTTAAAAATCACGAAGCAAATATTGTAATTTTACTGAAGTGGCTTGCAAATGCTAATGTTGGCATGCTACAAATAACATTTAAAGATCCACTCCAATGAGAATCATGTTTTTGGTGTTTTTAATATGTTCTTGTGGCATTTTTCTGATGATGGAGAACAAATATTAAGAAGATACTTGAATTTCTGAGTATTTCTTTATTCAAGTCATTGTGAATCATGGCAAGATGAAGAAAAGCAATTTGAAAAAGATTGTATTAGTGACGTAGAAAATAAACTGGGCGGGCTACAAGTCCCCTGCCCCGAGCTCTCAGCGACAGGGAGGGGAAGGGGGGCGGGGTTTGCTCTGTGCTAGTAGTCCCGCCCAAATTTTAAAGGTGAATTTGTAATAAACTCCTGCTACTCTGCAGGAACTATGTCATAGAAAACAACACCAGTTTTTTATTTTTCTCATTTTAGCTAAAAATGTAATAATCGTAATTTAAAGACCACTGGGAACACTTTGAAAATAGATCAAAAGAGGATCGGAGTGGATAAATATATAACATAAAATAACACATTGTAAGGATGGAAAATTGTTATAGCATCATATTAAAAAATGAAGTCAATGTTAGCATGGTTTAATCCTTTAACTCCAGAGTTTTAGTTTCAGTGCTGACGTTTTTACAGAAGTTACAGAATTAATGTAATTCCAACAGAGACAAGCAGCTTTGCACTGATATGCAATACTTTACAGTAGTGAAGTGCTTACGTAGTCATCGTAAAGCAGCTGATTCTGACGTGGAAAAGGCAGATTTGAACCATCACACAACACTTTACCAAAGTAGCCTAAAATTCTTTTGTATTTACATCAGTTGCATACGCAGTTCAAATGTTCATGTGTTATCTTGATGTTGCTGGTGACAACTCAGGTGTTAAAGGGTTAAATGCATTTTTAAATTGCTGTTTTTATGCTATCTTTTTATATCTGAACATTCTAGCTTTCATGCATCAGTCAAAAATAAACAAACATTAAATACAGGTTTGTTAACTTTAAAATTAACAATGCTAATGCTAATTTTAGTAGATGATAGCAGAGTATGTATAGCGTTGACTGTATACGAGAACTGGACCAAGTTAGTGTGATGTCATCCATAGGAAATAGTTTGTGGGTCAAGCTCAATTTTTCCGAATATGGCCGCTGCCATATTGGAGCCAGGTGTTGTTAATAAGAGGTGATTGGTCAACGTTTCTATGGCAACCACTATTTCCAATCAGGAGTACGTTTTTTTATAGGCCACACCCCTACCTCTTGAAATCAGGTTACACAAAATATGTCAATCAAATGTTGCATGTGGGGGCAAGCAGGCTCCACCTACTTTTACTGAGGCATCTGATTGGTCAGTTTATAACTTGAACTACAAAAAAAAGAGAGTATAAAAAAATGATCTGAGCAAGAATGATTAATCTAACAAATAGAATGAATTATTAATAGTTGTATCTTTCACTATAGAAGTCTTTTGGATATTTTGGCTTTTGGAGCCAGCAGATACTTTCTGTTTTGAACACCAGTGGGAGGAGTCACTAAGTACAGTTCCCATATATTATCAATTATTGTATATTTAATATTTAATGTAATATTAATGCATCACTAGAGCCACTGATGAGACTTCAACCCATCTGGAGCCCTAAGCTTCTTAAATCTAATATTGTTGAACCCAACAATATTTCTTACGGTGTAATAAAAATGTTTCAAAGGACAGAAGTGAGATTTTAGGTTTTGATCCTGATTTTTGTTTTCTCCTCTCCGTTCATCGCTCTTGGTTTACCCTCAGAGACCACAAGACGTGGGGGCAGCACCGCTGCTTGTGGCTCCCCTTTTATTAAGGGGAAGATATTAGCTATCTGTTTACATGTGTATTCGTTCAGCGGGCAATTGCAGATGCACGTTGTTTATAGATCGCGCCTCTCTCCCTCTCGGTGTCTCACAGGTGAGAATAAGAGGCGCTTTATTGGATTTCACCCTCCGCTGCCTCGCCCGCGCTCCTCTCCATACAAGTTGTTCATTAAACGTTCCACTCAATTGGCTGAGATTGGTAGTGATGTCTGAGTAAGCGAGCTCGGCGCCCCCCTCAGGCGAAATGTGTCGGCTGAAACGGCTCCTTCATGCTTTCTCATCTCCAGCACATCCTTCATTTCTGCTCCTCGGCAGCATGATGGAGGGTTTAGCTGTTTTATTTTAGATGATCAACTGTTCCGCCTCCCTTCTCTCATCAGCATCCTGGGATGCCCCATAGCGAGAAAACGGCGTCTGGAGGAAGCGGAGCAGGAGCAAGAACAGGAAGCAGAGAGGCCCGCCTCCAAGAGGAAGTCCCACCCCCTGAAACTGGCCCTGGACGAGGGCTTCAGCGCGGAGAGCGACGCCAGCAGCGAGGCTGAGGGCGAAGCGGAGAAGGATGGAGAGAAAGCTCAGGAGGCCAAGGATGTGGCGGAGGAAGAGGAGAAGGAAGCAAATGGGGAGGAGGAAAGAGAGGAGGTGACAGATTACCACCAACAGGACGGTCAAAAGGAGGAGGAGCCAACAGAGGAGGAGGAAGAGGAGGAGGGAGACATTCAGAAGGAGGAGAACTTTGCAGCTGATGAAGGTTGTTCTTCTGTTACTTGTTTATCCACATGAAATGTAGAAATGTGCTGAACTGTTGAGGATTACATCTCATCTGATTATCTCTTAAATTGTTTCAATATTTAAAATGTTTTCTAACAAAAGTTTTTTATAAAGAAAATATATATACATATTTTCTAATTAGCTCATGAATTTTTGTTCTTTTATGTTTGGTTTAGTTTTTTCAATCCCAGGTTCATCACCTTTCTATGGTTTAACTCCATTTTATCATATAGATTTAAAGCTTTTAAGGGGGAATGATGACTTCCATATGAAATCACTTGTTAATGATTTATCTTACTTTTATTAAGTTAAGTCAGTAAGAACTTCTCCAAAGATGGTGGTGTTCTGCCTCAAGGGGGCACTCTTACCGACATTTTTTTGTTTTGTTTTAATCAGCTAGAACTCAGGTCCTCTACCTGTTTTAGGAAACTGAACGGTCAAATATTTTTACGATCCAGACAGTTTTTTTCTAGAAAATCTATTTTTCACATTAAAATGGTTCCATTTTTAAGTCCACTAGTATAAGAAATATTGTTGTTCACCTTTTGGCACATTTTGTCTGGGGATGCCAAAGCGATTTAGTCTAATAATAATATAGTTTGAAAATGTCTGTGGATATTTTATTACAGATCAAGATTCAATAAAACAAACTTGTGGATAAAAGTATCACATTTTTATTTTAATTCAATGTTTGGGGCAGAAGCTTTAAGATAGTAACAAACTTATTTAAGACAGTGGCGAGTGACCTGACGTGCATCAAGAACGTCTTAGATGTGTTGAAAAGAATTTTACTAAATAAAACCTCCTTCAGAATAAAATTGTGCTGAAAATAAACAATTTCAAATCAAATCATGAATCAAGCACCTCCAGTGAGGAAACCACCCATGAGGACGAAGTCATAAAGAGCTGATTGCCTCTAAGTCTTATGGTTCTGCTGTACCTTAGGATGACCACTAGGGAGATTTGATGGGCTCTTTGCAAGTAGGTTTGTGCTGAATTCCCCGTGGGTTACCCCTGAGGCAGGGAGGTGATGCAAGTGAGGATAAAGAGCTCATCATGACTCACCGCCTCCTCTGTGGCGCTCCCATAACCTCTACGTCTTTGCTCCCACAGAGGAGGAGTGTGTGATCATCGAGCCGGAGCTGGGCGCAGCGTCACCTGCAGCACGGGAGTCGCCCTCACAGAGCGCCGAGGAGGTGGCCAACTCTCTGCTCCACCTGGGCCGGGTCTCCGCCACTGATGCTCCCGCCATGCAGCAGTCTGTGGCCATGGAGGCTGAAGATGCGGCAGCTGAATGGGAGGAAGAGGTTAAGGGTGATCAGGAGGAGCACCTGAAGGAGGAGGAGGAGGCACAGAGGCTCCAGGAGCTGGAGGAGTCGCCTGCTCTGCAGGAGGAGGCAGATGATCCGAATGATGAAGACGACGAAGGGTCCGGCTGCCACGTCTTCCTTCATGAGCAAATTAAGCATAACCAGGAAGCCGAAGAAGAAGAGGAGGAGGAAGAGGAGGAGGAGGAAGAGATGGTTGTGTCTGTGCAGGAAACCCGAACAGAGGAGGAAGAGGAGCACAGAGGTCACGCCATCTCCACGTCTGATGTGCCGACCGCCGTCCGCACCATCACCAGCACAGCAGCAGCTCAGGGAACACTCATCAAGAACGAAGACCTTCGGGCCAGTCCTGTGGAGGACAGCAGCCCCAGCAGAACCGCTCTGCAGGACACATACGACCCGCTGAAACCCAACCCGCTCCTCAACTACAAGAACAGCGCTCTGTTGAGCTTCACCTCCCACAGGATCAGCCCGCTGGAGGACTACCTGCCCCTCCCCAGAGGCGAAAACTACAAAATCCACAAGGCCTCGTCCTCCTCGGCCTCGCCCGACATCATCGAAGTACGATCAGAGAAGGACTTTGACCTGGACGGGGACGTCGACCACGACGACGAGGACAGCCTGTCGCATCGCTCGGCCGTCACAGATGAGTCGGAGATGTTTGACATGACGCGCGGGAACCTGGGTCTGCTGGAGCAGGCCATCGCCCTGAAGGCGGAGCAGGTGAAGCCGGGAGGGCCCAGAGAGCTTCTCCGAGCTCCAGATATCCACCACCAGCGGTACTTCACCCTGGAGGACAGGCCCAAGCACCTGGACATCATCCGCAAGAGCTACTTCAGCAAAGGTAAGAGAGAAGAAATATGTAAAGTCCCACTCCGATCATCTTTGGATCTGTTTTCAAAGTGTTCTCAGTGGCTTTTCAGTTAAAACGTTGCCTTTTTTAGCCAAAAACAAAAAAATCTGTCATTTTGTCTGACCTAGTTTCTGTAAAACGGTAGCAGTTGATGAGAAATTCACCTCTGAGTTGTGGGCTGGGCCCGCCCCTCTTCCCATTACCTATCTGTTTACGTGTTCTCCTGCTAGCTTACGGTCCCTCACACCCCAGCCTAACATTAGAGGTACAACAACAATGGCGAGCAATATTTAAGCTATCCAGCCAAACAGTTTAGATCCAGATTCCAGTTCAAACGAGGAAAACAAAGACGTTCATGGATCTATTTGTCTGTAAGTGGATGCATCAGCATGAAGCAAAGCAGGGAGCTTGTGGTTTGCTGTAGACACTTTTATGTCACACTTACAAGCTTTTGTCTGCTCACGAGTCACAACGATTAAATGAAGAAATACTCAGAAATGCAATTTTAAGCTTAATTTTCTTAACATGTGTTTTCCACCACAGCCTGGAGGACTGCATGGTGGTGCAGTGGTTAGCACTCTTGCCTCAAAGCAAGAAGGTCCTGATTAAGATCCTGGTTGAGATGTTTTTGTCTTTTCCCTGTTCATACGTGGGTTTTCTCTGGGCGCTCCAGACTCCTCCCATAGTCCAAACACATGCTTCATAGGTTGATTTGTGACTCTAAAGTCAAAATTTGCCTCTGAGTAGTGGGCGGGACCATTGGCACAGAGCAACCCCGCCCCCCTTTTCCCAGTTGGTTTGAGCTGAAAGCAGAAAGTTAGCAAACTTTCTGCATCACACATAAGCTATTTTTCATCTGCTCCTGATTCATGTCAATTTGAAAAAATAAATACTCAGAAATGAAATTTGGAGCCAAATTTTCTTTATGTATTTCCTACATCATCAGATAAATGACACAAGAGCATGTTAAAAACAGAAAACACCATTTTCATCATAGTAGGTCTTTAATAAACAAACATTCAAAAAGCATCTGGAATGAAGGATTCAAGTTGGTTACATGAAAAATAGAAGGACTGATCCCACATTTAATTTTGGACAAGTTTAAATTAAAAAAAGAGAACAAACCAGAGTAGGAGTACCGCTGTTCGCTTGGTTGTGAAGCAGCTCAGTGAAAGTTGTGAGATCTTCAAAAACCAAAGGCTTTGACCATGAAAGTCAATTATTCAAAGAGAAACTGAAGAACATTTAAGATAAAAGCCTGATCTGTGCTCTTTTATTATATTTTTGCACACATGTTTGACTTTACTCTTCCCATTGTGTACTTTTAGCTGTGTGTATGTATTAAATGATAAAAACAAGCTATACCTTTTATTTATGAGACCAGTTGCCTTGGCAACACTAACCCTCTGCTCTCAGAGTGCCATTAAATTTAATGATTTGCTTTATTATTAAACAGCGCAAGTAATGTTCAAAGGAAAATCAATGCAAGAATAATCTGAGGGCTATATAAGCATTTGAGATATATATGCTTAAAATATGATTCCAAGATGATTTATTGAAGATCTTGTGGTCTTTGGAAAAACGTCCAGATCCATCTAAAAATATTGAATTTGCTAAACTGTAAACACAAACGTGTTCAGAGTCTCTTTTTCAAGTTGAATTTTTTTAACTAGAGAATGAGGATTGTGCATTCTGCATGACAGATCTTTGGTTGGAGTCGGTTTGGTTTCTGCAGATCTCCGAGTGAACGTTAAACCACAAATGAGATGTGATCTGCTCAGTTTGAAGCAGATCCTGGAGCTTTCTCCTCCGCCCTGAAAAGCAGAACGCCTCACAGCGAGTTTCTTCACGACTCAAACGCGCTTCTACACATCTTTTACTTACTTACTGAATTACTTTACACTTTTTATCACTCTCTTCTCCCAAAAGGCGGTAAAGCGTGTCCCTGACTGGAGGTCTTCCCTCGACGCCCCGCACTGAATCAGATCAAAAACAGAAAGCTCTCTGAACAGATGAATTACTGCACGAGTCGGCCTGTTAGCGTCTTTAGAGCCGCGCCGATGCCGAGATCCAGCCATGAGATTAGTGGCGTGTTAATGCATCTTAATTGTTGTGCCACCAGCTTTCAGGCTTATTTCGTCTGTAGGCTCTCTGAATGAAACTCCGGCGGCTTTTATTGACTCTCAGTTAAGGTTCGCCGCTCACATCATCTAAACGACCTTGATGCTGCACAGTCAAAGCCGTAAGTTCTTCTGTTGCTGCACATCTGAGGATTCATCCTTTTCAGCTGTCAAACAGACAGACTTATGGGGTTAAAAATATAGAAAGTCTGTTTTGGAAAAGGTGGTAAACATCACAGATGTAAACCGCAGAGCCAGAGAGTTCGGAAATGAAAAGTCAGTCATGTAGTGACCTTTGATCTTTGGATTGAAGTACATTTAAAGAGAAAAGTAATTAGAGCCAAGTCAGTTTTTGAAGAAACCACTAAGCGTCTCATTACACAACGAGTGACTTTGTATTAAACATTGCAAACAAAAACCTACATATTTACAGTTTTGCTCTAAAAACGTTCTACTTTCTATGATTAAAAGTATTTTCCATAACAGTAAAAGCATTAAATTCTCATATATTTTCAGTTTTGTATAGAAGTAGAGATCAAACCTCAGGACAGAAGGGGGTGTGGTCTTTTGACCTCATCTTTATTATAATCCAGTTGGGGGGGTCCACCATGTGTTGCACTCACGCTTTGTCCATCATCCCTCACTACTTAGGGCACTATTGGGCGTTTATCCATTGTTCTGACATTTCCCAACAGTCTTTGTGAAAAATCTGTTGCATCAATGGTCACTAGATTGACAAATATATACCACAATGTATTACGTTTGAACGATATGTAATTTGAAAAAGTGTATTGTTTTTTTTTTAAATAAATGATCCATGTTTTCTTCATCAGAACACGGTAGATTCATAAAAAGTCTAATTAAATGTTCATATTTATTTAGTTTTTACTTCAGCAAATGGGTGATGTCATATTTGTCATTTAAAAAAAAATTTGATCATGTGTCCAAACTGCACTGAAATCTAGAAAATAGGAGAGACCTGTGCTGTATAGTTTATAAGGGGTTAGGGAGTAGTGAGGAATTCAGACATAGCTACTAGGGGTGTGAGGAAACATCGATTCAGTGAAATATCGCGATACTTTATGTAGCAATACTTATATTGATTTAAAAATACTGCCAATTAATTATTTATAATTAACCATGTAGTTCCTTCATACTTTTGTTTTCTACTTAATATTTATTAAATTACCCAAAAAATTAAATAAATTACCAAAAGATTTGGCACATATTAAAGCCATATTTCAATATGACTATAGGTCATATTAAGAAAATAAGTGAAATATTGTCTGGTCTGTCTTGGGATACGTATTGTGATTAGTATCATATTGCCAGATAATAATTCACATTTCAAGCCAACACTTCTGTGATGTCACATCCTGTCTGGACAAACACTGTTCTAAAAGAAAAAAACTGACCTGGTTGAAATAATAAATGGCTCACATAACTATATGATACAGCTAACAGACACAGAGAAGACATCATGGCCATGGTGTAGAGCGGTCGACCTCTGATCACAGGTTCAGTTCCCGCCTTGCATCCCCATGTGTTTAAGTGTCCTTGAGCAAGACAATGAACCCCACATTGCTCCCAGCATTTTTAGGTTGACATGAGTGTCATCCAGTGGTGGGCCGTGCATTTCACACCTAGGCCTTCAGTAGTGCTCCATCTGAATCAACCCAACCCTCAATAACTATTTTATGGCAATA
>NC_050518.1:389350-389607 GCF_002922805.2 Oryzias melastigma
AGTGTCATGGTCCCTGGGTTAAAGTCATACATGTCCCAGGAATGGGTGGACCAAAGACCAAGTCTCCAGTATCATTATTTATTTATTTTTTTTTTTAGGAATTTTTTGTTCTCAAACTCCTAATTTTTCCTGTTATTTCTAAGCATTATTTTAGAATCTTACTGTGCTTGTATTTTCCATTTTCTTACATAAACCACAGCTGAAAATAAAAGAAAGCTACTCTTATCATGTGTTGTCATATTTTGATCTATATTTTA